>NW_020884873.1:17966718-18156777 GCF_003945725.1 Corapipo altera
CAAGGAAGGTACGGCATTGCCAGCTGAAAGCCCTGAAGGGCTTGCCAAAGGCACAGGTACCACCTGCTGGTAGGGAAGCAGTCTCTGAGGATGGAACAATGAGTATACAAAAGTAAAGTGTGCTACCACTGGATGCCAAACTCACCCTCCAGTTTTTCAGACCAAGTAGGTGACTGGAAAGAGTGGCATATCAGATGGCAAAACAGTCAGTGAAGCCACAAAGTTTGGCTAACAGGAAGTATTACATGGGCAAGGAAGTCATTGGCAAATAACAGCTCAGGGGCTCCCAGGAAGAAAAAACGCGGCAAGGAACAAGCATACCAAGGGTTTGCATACCAGGGATGACTTTTTTAGTTTAGGCTTGGCTTCCTGAGTCCTTGAAGTAGCACAGTAAGGAGCAGGTTACTAGAAGGCTCATTTCTAGGACAGACTCCTGTACCTCTAGTGTTTTTGTAAAAACAGTCTGGTCTCCGACGCTTGCGCAAGACAGCAGCGTATGTACCTGTATTTATTACTAATGTAATGATGTTCCTAAGGATCACAGAGCAGTGGAGTTCAGAAATCCCTCCAGACATCAAATAAGCACCTTACCTCCAGCTCACAGAACAGCACAGGACTGCAGTAGGTTTCTCCCAGTTTACAGACGGCATTCGTCTCAATGCTGCAACAATTCACCCTGCCAACTACAAAGAAGTTTTTCCACATTACAAGCCCCATAATCAGCAATCAGTGAAGAAAAGTACCAGGAAATTCCACAACTAAAAAATGATCCACAGTTAATTTTGAGAGCACCATGGAAGGTAAGGCAACAGTGAGCAATACAAACAGAATGATAAGTGACTTGAACTTGAATTAGCACGAAAGTATTTCATAATACTAACATCAGGAATAGTATTGCCACATTACTGTTAATGTAACAGTTGGAATAAGGGATCAGTGCACCATCAGCACGGGTAGAATCTTCCACTTACTTATCAGAAATCCTGCTGGCTCATGTAATATCACAGAGTGGTCTTGTCACCAAAGAAATTCACTTCATCAGGAGAGCCACAGGACAAGACAATGCTAAGACTCCCAGAACTAGGCCTCCTGATCCCCAAACTCCAGGGACACAACATCTCTGTTTCAACACTGAGTAGTACAGTCTGGTCACTCCAGTTCCTCAGACCTGAAGCAGGGAGGGTACACAGGAAAGCACCCTCTCTCCTTGAGGCAGGGAGATAGAAGGATTAGAGGCACAACAGGGCCAGACAGTACACAGCAGGAATACCAGTCTTGTATTAAAACTATACTTAATAGTTTTGTAGCTCATCCATTTAGATTCACTTTATTATCACAGTATCATATGTTCCTCACTGCTCATTAAGATTATCATTAAGGCAGATCTGCAAGAGCAGATAGAACAGACTTCTGCAGGGCCACAGGAAAAAAGAATCAATAACACAAATCATATTCAGGGATTAGGGACAGAGAAGAGAGATCTGACTGGCAGAATCAAAAATGAGTGAGCATGAGAGAAGAGAACAACGTTTTATCTAAGAAAACAATAAAAAAAGGCAGCTGAGTTCAGACATAATTTAAACAAAGTTTTTTACAAAGCCATTGGTTTCCTTTGGTTTATTTCAAGTTAAGTCACTGCCCTGTTTTAAGAAAACTAAGAGCAAGTGGTGCTGTTTGGAGAGAAGGAAGAGGTGCCATACGTACCTCCAGTGACAAGAAAGCACACTTTCCCCAGGAAGAAGGAGGCATCCACATAAGCTAGGGAAGCTTCGACATTCTTCAAGCTGTCAGAAAAGTACAGACAATCCAGTTGGACAGGGAGGTTAACCCAGTGCAGCATAAGGACAACAGGAATAACTTTCAGAAGCACAATTAGAAAACCAGTGATGTTAACATCTGCTGATCTGTGAGCTCGCAGAGTTCTGCTCTATGCTAAAAGCATGACATCAGAGACCTCTGTAATACCCACAGTTGTTGAATAATCCATAACATATCCTTTCTACTCAAGACTCAACAGTTAGTCTTTGTTTGAACAGTGTCCTCCATGACTTGCAGACACTAAGCGTCCGAATTCATTAACATCCAATGAGATTCAGCACCACTTTGGCTCTTTCAGGAAGAGCTTGCCCACACATTTCTGCAGCACCATCTGTGCTGTAAGTATGCAGCTGGGCCTGTCATTTTTGGTAAATGAGAGCCCAGGATCATCAGTCACAAGTTAAGTAAGTAATAAAATGCTGACTTCTGTGCCTTAGCAAGTCTTTACTTATGGCCTGGGGACACAAATATCATTTCTACAAAGATAAGCACAAGATGATAGAAAAGGGATCAATCCCTGAAGACTTTTCTTTTTTGCCTAGAGACATCAATAGTGCTGATCCCAGGGGACCAGGAGGGTCCCCCTGTGAAAAGGGGACACAGACGCAGCAACTGTCTGGTTACCAGGTAGCACTGCCCAGTGCACATCAGCCATCTGCATATTACAGAACTTCACAGCACCACCATCATTTCCATCTAATTTTACAGACAGCATCTTTCTAAGGCTCAGTTCGTACCATCACATATCCTGATCCAGAAATAAATTCTGCATTCTCTGCTACGGCAACTTAGTGCACAACAGGCATGTTATTGCACAGAACAGTTCAGTCCTAATCCACTGCTGGAGGCCAGAAAGCCACTGTATACATTACTGAGCTCTTCCACCACAGCAAGTCTTGGGTTTGAAATTCACTATTCAGCAATTCCAAAACAGTAATGTAGATTCAGCCATTAATCCAAGAAAGAATATCAGTTCCCCCTCTCGTATTTTTGCCCTTCTTTTACCTGGATTTGCTCTTGATGTCAATCATAAACACAATCAGATCTATCCTGGGCCGAAGGTGATCCCTCTCTGAAGGTAAGGGGAGGGATGTAGCAATGTGACTGAAAGACAATAAATTTGCCAGTTTAACCAGATAGCTTGGCAAGACAGTATCCACTTATGCATAACCACACAACCTTTGAAGTTCACCGTGTAGCAAGTTACCAGGAAGCCTGCTAATTACTAAATACGTGGTAATTGAAGAGACAGTGATTTTTAAGTTGTACTCTCATATCGTAGGCACACTCATAGTTGCTGACAGCCACAATGGTAATCACTAGACAAGGCTCGTTATAATGGGAAGCTTATTAGAGCATAACAAGACTCATGGAAACATTTTTGCTGCACAGATCTGTATGGCAAGTCATTTTCTTTAATTGTCACGAAGAGTCCTTTCTAACAAAGTGGACCCCAATGCTTTAGTGGTATATTTTGCTGCCAACTTTCATTTAAAATGCATCAGTGCTTTCCTGTCACATTCCAGAGATTCTGCTCATATGCTCACATGGGAGAGGCTACCTTTCCAGGCACAGAAAAACCTTAAACCAGAAACTTATCACTACTACAGCTTTACAGATGAAGTTATAACTCAGAAAGAGTTGCTATTATACCATTACCCCCCTTTTTAACCCTTTTACTGTGCAGGAGCTATTAGGTTAGTTTAGGTGTCCTCTTACACAATACTACCGCTGCTGATACAGCTGTTGAAAGAAATACAGGGTGGGGACTTTTTGTGTCTCTTCCCACTAAAAAAAACAAACATCAAACAACCACAACCAACTAACTAACAACAACAAAAAACAAACAAGCAAACCAACCAACCAAAAACCCAACAAAAAAGGTTTCAGCAGTGCATAACTGGACCTTCCACAGGGAAGAACATTATCAGCATCTCATTTTTGGAAGATCACCTTAAAGACAAATTGGACAAACAAAAATCCCGGAAGTTCAGTCACTCTCACAATCCACTTCCTCTCTGGAAGCCAAGAGAGAAACACTGATTCTGATCTTCTTGGGGAATATTACTTCTAGCAATTCAATCTTAAGGTCTTCACAGTTTTCACCAGCAGCCACAAACCACAGTACACATTCCCTTCTATTAATCTTATGTAGTTTGTAGTTTTGTCTGCCAGTCTCCAAATAAAGCTGTTTGGTTTCTTACATATAAGGAAGGTACGATTTAACAAAACCATTCAAAAACTGACAGAAGAGATGAGCAAAGTGAGCTTGAAAGACACACTGCAACACAAACAAGTGTATTAATTTAAGGTGAAATTCAGGGAGACACTGTGGTGAAAACATCAGATCTCATTCTCTGGTGAAAAAAAAAAAGGAAACTGAAAAAAGCACTGCTTTTTTTTATGGAATTCTGCTATATTTAAACCAAAATGACTAGATGATGTCAGCAGCCTCCAGATATGTGCTGCAGAAACCCTTTTTTTCCCCAGCAATAAGAGACACAAAAAAACCCAGCCCTGCAATTCTTCTCCCAACAGCTGTACCTGGCAGGCAAACTTGCCAGACAAAATACCATATTTCTTTGTAATGTGTATAATCCCAAAGTAATATAGTGGGAGGGAAAAACCCCAAAGTAATATAGTGGGGGGGGGAAAAACCCAATACCACTGTAACGGACTTCGCTTTCATAGTGATATTAACACAGGGACTTATCTTGCTCTGTAGTACAAGCACACGATTCTGTGCCTTTGGGCAGTTACCCAGCTGTAGTACCAGCAGCCATCTAGTTATGGCATTCCACAGCTCAGCAGAGGCTGCAGGTTCCACACAGAAAATGGGGTAATTCATTTGCTATTAGTTGCCATAATCAGAGCAGTACAGTCGCCCTAATTAGCCAGTGGTGCAACTCCGCTCAGGTTGTTTTTACTGCATAGCCATGGATTACAGCAGCGAAATAACACAAACACCTTCTGAAGAGCTGACTAAACTCATTTGGTCTTGGCAAGAGAGCTGTCAAGGACATTTGATCACAAAAAGTTAGTTAATCAAGCTTTTAAGACAGCACTTGTCACACAGCTAAAGCTAAAATTTCAAGCGCATCTTAACAGCTCGAGGAGGAAAAGCACATGTGTGCACACAGCTTAGAAAATGGTTACAACGAGCACCAAAAGCACTGGACATCTTGTTTGATTTTAAGTACTTGCAAGCATTGTACTTGTCCCATTCTGTCACAGGATGTTCAATTTCTGTATATGCCTTTCTCTCAGGTGGGGAAAAAATAAATATCTGTGTTCCTCTCATACCCTTCCAATTTAGTAATCAAACATCTGTGCAGCATCTGAAGGGCAACGGTATGCGCATAGTGAACATGAACGTGGGAAGCGCTTCCACCCCCATTTCCAAGCATGCCCAAACCGCCTGCCCTGAGGGCAGAAGGGTTTGCCCGCTGTATATGTGGCCACATCTGGGCAGCGGTGCTCTCTAGCGTTCGCAAGAGAGAAGTTGCTCTCCCAACCGAGCGCCTTGCAGTTCCGACTACCGCCACGGGGGCGGAACCTGCATTTTTAACCAATTTCTGTGCGTGCATTCCTGAAGCAGAAGCCTTCCATGAATTCGGGTCACAGCCGGTGATCTGGGCCCCGAATGAGCCCGGGGCTGCAGGCGGCGAGTCCCTCTCCCCACTACTCACATGCTGATTTTGAAGTCCCTCTTCTCCTGGAGGATCGCCTCCGCCAGCTTCTGCTGGAGCTCCTCGTCCGAGCCCACCAGCTGCGGGCACAGACGGACAGCGCGGTCAGGGACAGACCCCGGCCCGGCGCCGCGGGGGCGGGGCCACACCGGGGCACATTTGCATATCGCAGTGGGGCAGCCAATCCCCGCGGAGGGGCGAGCCCGGCGCGCTGAGGCGCGGCCCGAGCCAGCGGAGCGCACGGAACGGGCGGGCTCGGACCGCAGGGCCTGGCCCAGGGACGGGGAAGAGGGGGCGGGCTGCGGCGCGGCGCCGCCGCCGGACCTACCAGGAGGGCGGCGGAGTTGAGCCCCGGGAGCTTGTCGAAGGGCCGCAGCACCGCCATCCCCGCCGCAGACGGCACCGCCCGCCCGCCGGAATTCAAACGGCGGCCGCGCGCCGCGCTGCCTTGACGTAGTGCGGGGGTGGGAGGGGCGGGGCTAACGGCGCGCGTGCGCGCTGGTGCCGGCGGGTAGGGGGCGGCGGCAGGGGGCGCTGCGAGGCTGGCCGGGAACCCACCCAGGGAATATCCTGCTGGATAGGGACCCGGAGGGGTCAGCTAGTCCAGCTCATGGCACTGCTCAGGACGGCCCGCAGAGTCACACCATGTGCCCAACAGCAAACGCTTCTTGAACTCTGCCAGGCTTGGTGCTGTGACCACCTCCCTGCAGAGTCTGTTCCTGAGGAACCTTTTTCTAATAGCCAACCTAAACGTCTGCCAGCACACCTTCAGGCCATTCCCGCGGGTCCTATCGCTGATCGTCAAAGAGAAGAGATCAGTGCCTGCCGCTCCACTTCTCCTCATGGGGAAGTTGTAGACTGCAGGTGCAGCACAGGCCCCGCCGAGCGCTCGGATACCACACGCTGGGACTGACCGCCAAAGATGGCTAATCACGGTAAAACTCTGCAAAGCAGCGGTATTTCTGTGGCATCCAGGTGTCCCAAGGGTCAGTCACGCCTGAGGCACCCAGGGGTGGTGCCAGGCTATGCTGGAGAGATGCTGAGGATTAGGATGGTGGCCTCACCTTGGCTGTCCAGGGGGATCATGGACAGCCTAAGCTTCTGAGGAGCAAAGCCCTTATTTCCAGGGCTGGGCTGTCCCCTGGTCCTTGCCATGAGCAGATGCCCATTCATTTGGTCAAGGGTGAACAACACCAAAGGCTTCAGTAAGATTCAACTGCCTCCTTACATTGCAGTTTATAATGTGAACTAATACATAGAATCATAGAACTGTTAAAAGGACCTCTAAGATCATCGAGTCCAAACAATGAACCAGCACTGCCATGTTCAAAACTAAACCACGTCCCCAAGTGCCACATCTACACCTTTTCAAACACTTTTGGGATGATGACTCCACCAGCTCCTTGGGCAGCCTGTTCCAATCCCAGACCACCCTTTTTAGTGAAGAAATGCTTCCTGATGTCCATTGTAAACCTCTACTGCTGCAACTTGAGGCTATTTCCTCTCATCCTGCTGCTTGTTACTTGGGAGACCAACCCTCACCTCACTACAACCTCCTTTCAGGTAGTTGTAGAGAGCAATAATGTCTCCCCTGAGTGTCCTTTTCTCCAGGCTAAACACCCCCAGTTCTCTCAGCCTCTCCTCATAGGACTTGTACTCCAGACCCTTCATCAGGTTCGTTGCCCTTCTCTGGACATGCTCCAGCACCTCAACATCCTTCTTGTAGTGAGGGGCCTAGAATTGAACACAGGATTTGAGGTATGGCCTCACCAGTGCCAAGTGTGAGGGAAGAATGTTAACAGAGTTAATACACTCATCCTATAAAGACTGCTTGAAGGAAGGGAATTTCCCTAACACTGTATGGCAGCAGCACCTGGATTTGCACACTGAATTGTTCTGTGCAAGGTTTTCTGGCAGCCCCATCAGCGTCAGCCTCCATCCTGCCCCTTCCTGGGCACCTTCTCCATCTCTTCCCTGGCTGGTCGGCCTCTGCCCAGCCCCACACTCCCCTGCCAGTGATACAGGTGAAGGAGCCCATGCAGAAGCACTGCAGTTATAGAGGCTGAGCTTTTCACTCCAAGGTCAGAGCAGGAGGATGATGTGCACTGATGTAAAGCCCTCAGAGGTCCATTGTACCTCGGTGGCCTGTGGTCCACCTTGCTGCATCTCCTATTCTTTGCCTCATCCCTGAGTTTGGCTACAAATTCTCAGTGTGAGAAAGGGGGTCCAGGACCCCTTCGGCTGCCTGCTGGTGCTGGCTCTCCCTGCCCCTTACACCAGGACACCTCCAAATGGCAGGAGACATGCTGGAGAGGGAAGAAGGCTACAGGAGAATGAAGACATATCTCCCCTTCTGCAGCAAGCTGGAGAAGGGAGATGAAGGGGAGGAGGTGGGTTAATGTAAGCTGACATCACATGACTGCCGTGGCTTTTTTGATCTTGACAAAGGCAGACGGTTTCACTCGTTGCCAGCATGAGACAAATTACAGGTGAAGCAGAAGAGATTATAGGATATTTCTGGCTGGTTTTGAGTTTGGTAGGGGGAAGGGAGGATGAATCCAGGGTAGACGTGTCCTAAAGATGGAAGGCAAGCAGATGCAATAAATAACAAGAGCCAGTTCCCAGGCTGGGGGGATGTAGAGCACAAAGGGGACAATGTTCCTTTCCAGCTGCTGAGAATGTGGAAAGATCTGGCACCCACCTAAAACATGTTTGTCCTCTTTCTGCCCCCTGCTACTCCCTGTTGCCTGCTCTCTGGCCCCACAGAAGGACCTGGGTGGCTTCAGTGTCTGGCTGGGGACATGCTCACTGTCCACTGTCGCTGCAGGGTTCTGTGGAGATTTAGTGGGTCCAGATGAGCTACCACTGATCCCACAGTTATTATTCCTTGTCCCCAGCAGGTTTCTTGGCTTCTCCTTGGCAGACTTACCTCTGCAGAGATGACACCCACTTTCCCATGGAAACACAGAGATTCATCCTGCTCACTCCTCTGTGCGCATCTTCACTGTGCCCATTTGCCAGGGGGATGCCTTCCCCCTCTTCCCCTTACCAACAAAAGATCCTTGAGTACACAGACCACCTCAGAGTGACTTGGAGCAGGGCAGTGGAAATGCTGATGGTCCCTGCCTCAAAGTCTAGGCTTTGGCAGAGCCAGTTTCCTCCTGGGATGCAAAACCATTGCCTAACAGCTGGCACAGTGAGCTAAGCCAGGCAGATTTGCTTTGCTTTCCTCCGTCTTTGAAATGCAGCCAGGGATGCTCCACAGCAAAGCCTGCAGTGCAAGCTCAGCTCAGTGGGGAACCAGAGAGAACAGGAGTCATCATCCTGCATCTTTGTTGGCTATTTACACATGGGCCGAGAGGTGTAAAACAGATCTAATGTCAAAGAGTAGCATTTAAAAACTGTTTTCATGGTAGAGGATGGTGTAAGGAGGTGGAGACTCAGGGTAGCAATGTGCCTGGATGAGACATGGTTAGTGTTGGAGGCTGGAGTGTATTTTACATATTACTGTGTGACTGTGTCAGGCTGTTTCACTTCTCACCACCCCATTTCCAGTTTGCAAAGTGGGACTAATGAGTCTATCTCTGCTTCTGAGTGGTGCAGGAGAGATAAGATAGATGTGTCTGTGCACTGGCCACCAGTGAAAGCAGAAGGACAAGACCGAGGCAGGACATGGAAATGGAGAGCTCCTGATTTTACTTTGCGGGCTGATTTTGCTTTGGTAGCACAAACTATTCCAAAAATAGGTAGAAGTGTATTGTACATGAAGATACTCTTGTGCTGCCAATGAAGGCAGTTAACGTCAGTGAGACTTGACCTGGCCATCACCAGTGCTCCCTGGGAGCAGGTTGCTCCTGGGGCAGTTGCTTCTGCAGCAGGACAGCACCAGCCACTACAAAAAATACTATACAGCACACCTTGACCTTGCGTGTCCGTGACCAGTTTGCTGTATGCCTCATCCAGTGGCTGCACCTCAGGATATCTCTCTTGGTTCTCCCTGAGCAGCCAGAGGAACGAAGGAGACAGGCTTTGGAGATGGTCTAGAGAAGAGCACTGCCCCAGCATGGTCCCAGTTATCTCAGCACCTGCTCCCAGACCTCCTGACAGTGGTGGCTTCATTCCAACCCCATTCAGCACAAGTTCTTGAGATGTAGCCTGGCCATGCATCACTGGCTCCAGGCTGACCTCTCTCAGTCCTTTCTGGGAAGCCTACATGATACGAACTCATGTGTATTTGATTGGATTTGTTCTCTCACTAATAGACAAAAATTATATAATTTGCAGCAAGTGCAAATTATTAGAGAAACTAATGGCATTTCCACGTATGTTGCTGGCAACTTCAGCTTCCTTTGGCAAAGACTCTTCCCAGGTATTGTTAGATCCAAAACAAGCAATCTTTTTCCATTCTGCTCTTTAACTTAACTTGCCATACACATTTCTTTAGCTTTTCGATCAACTCAGTTAAACTTCTCTTGTGGGTTTCCTTTTCTGAAGCTGCAGTAGCACCCAGAAGGGGGATTACTCTGCTTTCCCACCAGAGTATCCTTGTCTGATGCTCTGCCATGCATCCAGTGTGCCTTCTGCATCCTGCAACAACTCCCTCACCTCCAGCTGCTGAGCAAGGAAGCATTTCTGTGAGTCTTGCTGGAGTTTTGTCTTCTACTGTGGACCTTGGGAGAGGCAAGTTTAATAAACTCAGTCTTCTCCCATGCCTCTACCTACCTTGGGAAAGTAATATTTGGGAAATTGGTGTTACCTTAGACAGGCATCAACCTGTGTTTGATCATCTCAGAAAATGCTGATAAAAGCATAAAGGACACTAAAGAACAGCGAAGAAACTTGTTAGGAAAGACTAGAATAACACTTAACCACACTTAACACTTAAATGTGTGCCTGGAGTTGTCCAGCAGTCTCCTCTTTCTCCAGGCAGGGCTTTTGTCTGAGAAGGGTTTCATGATTTCTACTCTGGCTGCGTGGCCCTCTCACATCAAACCCAACCCCATGCTCACCTTCATCATGCAGGTGAATTTGTGGCTGCCCAGAGATATGGAGGGTAGTCGTAAGTTCAGTGGCAAGCAAATGTTCTGGGGCAAATGGCTATGAGGGGCTCATGTGTCCAAAACCACTCAGGGCCCTCCTCCAAGGCAGGTGGAGGGGACTGAAAGCCTCCCAGGCACTGGGCAGAATGATACGCACATGCTTACGCCTGGAAGATCTGAGTGGCACACAGCAGCATTATCTGAGGTGAAAGCTGAAGTGCAGCTGAAGCATTTCCATGCAGTTTGAACTGTACTGGCACGTCGATGACTGGAGCTGTCTTGCCGCTACAGCTCCTGTTGGAAACCAAGGGATGCGACAGCACCTGAGAGCCCCGTCACAGGCAGCAAGCAGCTGTGGTGGAGGCACGGGGTCTGCAAGTGTGTCCCAGCTCTGGCAGCACAAAGCCCAGTGCTTATTTATTCCTGCCTCCAAAGGTTTTTCAGACTCATCTGGGGGAGTTTCTGCTTGAAGCAAGAGAGGCTGCCATGTCATGACTTGTGCAAGCCCACCGCTGTGGTGGTGATTGCAGAAAGAGGTGATTCCCACTCCTTGAGCTAGGGGAATAAATGACCCTGTAAGTCAAAACTCTTGCTGTTCTGGGGCTTTGGCTGCATGACCAGCATGCTGGTATTAATCCTGAGCTTAAACCCAAGGAGAAGTTGCAAACTGATGGACACACTGGCTCTGGTGTCTCCCTGGGGTGACCTAGGATAGGGAGCTGGGACAGTTGGCTGGGGATGTTGCGGGGATCTTACACTCAGTGTCCATGAGGATGCCTGGCCCAGCAGGCTCTACTGGTGGCCTGTGGCTTCGGCCACTGACTGGTCACCTGGAGAAATGAATAATCTCCTACCTTGTGCCAGCCACCTCTGATGTCCCTCTATTTCCTTTGCATATGTGGAAAGGGGTTTTCTTTCTGACCTCTCAAGTGGACTGCGTGTTTGCCTACCCTTAGAGTTTGCTCTGGGGGTAAAATAAACAATATCCTTTCAATGTTATTTCTTAAAAATCTGTTTCTCTAAACCACGTTTCTCTCCCAGTACAGTCAAAACTGTGAGGCTTATGTTTTCCTCCCCCTGCAGTGGGATTAGTGAAGCAATTACTATGCTGATGGTGAAGGTGGGTATCATGACTGAGCTTCAATGAGGTTAAAATTAAGGCACAATTGCAGGCTCCACTTTGGAGGTACATGGCAATCATCTGGAGTGCCCACCTTGCTGGAGGGAACTAGGAAGCAGCTAGCTAAACCTAATGGATCTGATCCTCTATGCAGATATTCTGCTAGGTACGGAGGGATTGCAGACCTATACTCAATGCTTCTAACTATTATGAAGTTACATCAGGAAGATGTGGGGCTCAGGAGGAAAAAAGGAGGATGAAGTGGAAATCATGGAGCATGCCAGCCAGCTCCCACAGCTCTCAGCACAGCCCTGTCTCTGCACTGATGGATGACCAGGTGACAGACCCTTTGGGTGCATTACTCTGGGAGCCAGCAAGTGCACATGGGCTCTGTCACCATCCATAGGTTTACCCGGGGAGGGGATGAAGCCATTTGTGCCTGAAATACAACCTAGTGGGAAGCCAAACCTCCTATCTCACAGCTCCTGGGGCATAGCAGTGTAGTCGGCACAAATCTGGGGCTCAAGTTTGGTGGATACTATTAACCCTTCAAGCCTTTACAACCACTCCCTGTGGCACATCTGCAGGGCTTTAGTTGTCAGAGACTAAGTGGGCAAGGCTGGAGAGCACAGACAGGAGAGCAGGTAACTCTCAGGGCTTGAGACAGTTAGTTTTGATTTTGTTAAGACAAATTCATTAAACAGTTTATGGGTCATGCATGGTGAAAATTTCCATGTGTACACAAAAAATCCCCCACAACCTACCCAACCCACAAACAATATCAAAAAACCAAAGTAGTTTCCTTGTTGCTATTTCTGGGCTGCTGAAAAGCTGAAAATGTTTTAACAAAACCTTTTCTGTCAGCAGCAGCAATGACAGAATGAGGTGTGGATTCAGGAAACAAGGTATTTCACTGAAAGCAAAAATAATGGTTCAGATAGCAATGTTCTTCTGGGTTTTGATGTAGGATACTTTTCGTCAAAGTGTTGATTATTTTATTTTTACATGAAACCCCTAACGGGAGTACTAACCTCCCTACCCCTTCTACCCTCTCTCTCTGCTTTCATCCTGCTGCTGACAAACCACCAGCCCCCAGACGCTGGGCTGGACACACTGGTAAATCCGTGGAGCCTTAACATCCCATCCATCTAAATCAGCCCGAGCTCACGCATGTCTGCCCAGGCATTTCTCCTCCTCCAGGGCTGCAGCCCGGGCTGCGGATGATGCGGGAGGAGGGAGAGCATCCCGCGGTCACCTCCCCCGTGGCTCTGGCCCGGGTACCATGTGCGGGTGAGCTGGGGAGGCTGGTTGCCATAGCGACCGCTGCTAAAATGCTCCCCCTTCTCGCGCCGAGATGCAGTTGGTCGCAGGCGGTCCCTCCTTGTGTGTAAGGGGGAGGCCGGCGATGGGGTGCCCTGGGGAGGCTGGAGCGGGGCTGCCGCTGCCGGGGAGGCGGTGGGGGAAGCCCCTGGGAGCCCCAGTGGGCAATGAGGCCGCAGTGTTGGCTCCGTGTCCTCCCCACCGCCCGCCACGGCTGCTCCCGCTATCCCTCCCTCCCTGCCTGCCTCCCGCCCATCCCCGCCTGTCGCCTCCCGCTGTCGCCCAGCTCTCCCGGAGCCGGGTCCCTTCTCCCTGGCATTGCCTGGCCGGGAAAGGAGCCTGACTCATCCCGGCCGGGCCCCTGCAGATGCCAGAGGGAGCAGCCCCATCCTATTGCCCTACGCCCGTGGAAGGAGGTAGGTGGCAGGTGTCAGGAAGTAGGTGGCAGGTGGCAGGGCAGGTAGCGGGTGGTTGTCGGGAATGTGGTGCACGGGAGCAATGTCATCTCTGGGTCCCCAGTCATCAGCAGCTCCTTGCCTTCAAGCTGCAACCTGCCCAGTCCTGAGGTCAGGGTGAGCACAGGGCTGGTAACACTGCAGCGTGGGTTGTGCTCCAACCATGCAGATGGGAGGGTTTTGTACCCAAAGTCACCTGTGTCTTGGCACCCTGCTCCCAGCCTCTCCCAAGAAGTTTCTGCCCTGCCATTTGCAGTGTGCCCCCTGGGGCTCCCATCACAAGTGTACCCATGGCACCTTGGGGGTAGTGGAGGCGGTATGGGGGATCCAGGGGTGACATTGAAGGCAAGCAGCTGGAGTGTAACATGGATTTATAAAGGGTCAGTCAGCTTACCTACATGAGACACTCTTTCAGATGAAAGACCAAAGACTCTTTTGTGACTTTCAGGGGATGCTGATGCCCTACTGCAAAATGGGATGGTGAGATCATCATCAGGATGCTGAGGTCCAGCAAGGGTTAAGGCACATTTAGTATCTGCAGAACTGCTCCAAAAAGCTGATGTCTTTGAATGGAACTCTCTCTTTTTAGCATTTGCTGGCAAAATCTGCTCACCCACCTGACAAAAGCAAGTTATTTCACCAGGCCAGCCCTGCAGAGGCTGGGGGGGTGCTCTGACACCTTGTCCAGCACTCAGCTTGGCCACGGTGAGGACCCTTTTTTGCGGGAGCAGGGATAGGTGAGCAGTGTGGGGCCGCAGCATGAGGTGAGGGCTGCATAGCAAGTAGATCAAAGAATAGGTTGCTGGCAAGGAGCTGGGAAATGCTGGCTCTGCTAGTAATGGAGAGAGGATGAATTGGGAAGTCTGTAGGTCTGCTTTTTATTCTGGTGCTTTTTTGGGTGGCAGCTTCGCTCCCATGTTTTGAAAGCAGACAATCAGGGAAGGAAATGAGGCTATTGGCTTTCCAGCTGACACCCCAGGGGTTCCGAGCCAAAGTCACTTTCCCAAGGTCCCTGACCCTACCCAGTGCTGTCACCAGCTGGAGATGGGTATCAACAGCTGAGGCACCTCTGGAGAAGGGATTTGCAGCAGCCTTGGCTCCCTGAGCTGTTTGCAGCAGCAGCTGGGGATGCAGAGGGTGTGAGGGAGCTACTTCTACAGAGCACTTACGAAAGCCGTGCTGAGGGGCTTCTGGCCAAACACAGAGCTCAGACCTGGCTCCTTTTGAGGAATTCCCTCCCTCATCCCTTAGGATGAGTTGAGTGAGGGAAGTCCCACAGCTCCCCACAACATGTCTGTGCTGTTATTGCAAGCTGTGGTGGGAGCTATCCTCACTGGTTACTTACCTGAGGAAGGCAGAGGCAGCCATGAAGAGGCAGGAGCAGCACTCACACTGCCCCTTTGCTCTGGTCAAATGGTGGCCAGGGCTGAGCCTTCTACTCCTGTTGCACTTGATCAGGTGGAGCAAGGGCCTGTAGAAAGGGAGATGTGAATCACTGAGAGGGAGATAGAAGAAGTCTTCCAGAACTTTAGTTGTGGATAGTTCTGTTAATGGCAGCACCATGTGTAGCAAAACTGAGGACTGCTGAAAATCAAAGAACATGGTAGGAGGAGGCAAAATCCATTGAGGTCCCCCCTGTCGTGCAAGGAGAACAGATAAATATCAGCATCCATGCCAATCAGTGGGAGTAAATCAGGCATTTTCTCAAGTGTTGGTAGTTTCTTGCTTATGGTAATAAGAATTGCAGCTTGTTTCAAATCTAATCCTGTGACAAAAAATGTGTCACTCAGAGGGTAGAGATGAACCTCATGTTTCCTGTTACAGGCCTTCCTGTTGCAAGAGATGTCCAGCAAATAAATGCTGCTGGGCATATTGGAAACAACTGATGGCTGTGGCATTAAAAAGGAAAAAAAAGAAAAAAGCCCAGCCTTCACTGTGGGAGAAGGCAGCAGCATTACGGGGCAGGAGCAGAGAAGAGTATGAAGATACTCAGGGCTCTCCCCAGCCTCCCCTTAACTGCCCCCATGCTAGGGAGATGGGGACACATGGTTATTGACAGAGGGGTGACTTGGGAGGCAGTTGCAGGTGACAGCTTTCAGCTGTCTGGAAAAGCAAGATTTTGACATGGGTGCAGCTCTGGCCTTTCTGTATCCCAACTGAATTCAAGGGGCACTTCATCACCCCCACTGAGGGGTGAGGGTTACAGAAAGCCTCCCTTTAGGACAGCATTTTTATGCCTGAGTCCACCGTTACGATTTCCAAAGCCTGAAGGTGCCTGGTTTAATCCACCAAGGCCTGGGACAAGCAGCACATTCACAGTACAAAACCCAGCAGCCCCGGTGTCCAGGAAGGCCGTAGCTGTGCTTTTAGAGGGGTAAGCTTCTCAATCCCCTTTTCTGTCCCTGCACAACGCACACCTTGGCAGGTGTTTTGGTAAGGGCAAGCAGTGGAGAGTAGGAGAAATTGGGCACCTCCAGGGTTGCAACGTGGGTTGCTCCCTCCCTCCCAAAGGACAGGAATAAAGGATGGGTATGTCATTTTAAATGGCCCCAAGTCAGGGTGTATGCCCTGAGCACAGCAGCAGCAGGGCCATAATGGTGGGGAGAGTGTACCAGAGCACCAGCAGGGTGTGGGGCTGGGACCCCATCTGTCCATCCCTCCAGAAATCTTCAGCCGTGACAGCTGGACAAGGAAATGTTTTGCTCCTTCCTGCTTGCTCATTTTTTGCACTGGGTCAACAGTAATCATGCGGTGTGTTGTTTTGTGTTCCCCAGGACAACGCTGCTCCAGACTCACCTCACTCCTGGGTGGTGAGGACCTCTTGGCAAGGCAGATCGGCAGCTCTCGGTAAGTGTCTCCCACTGCCCCGTGGCTGATGTGGTAGAGGGATCTGAGCTCTGCTCACGGACTGGTGCTGAACCAAGCGCTGCAAGGTTCCTGCGCCCTCGCAAAGCAGGACACTAAATAGGGGTGCAGCAAGGGAGGGCTCAGTCCCAAGCCAGACCAGCTCAGACTGGGAATTTAAAGGGGTCATGGAGAGTCAGGAGAAGCAGATTTTCCCTCAAGCAGGAGATGAGAAGCAGCTGCCCACTTTTAATCACTGGCCGCAGGACTGGGGGCATGCAGGCTCAACCACCTCTATGGGCAGGAGCAGGACTCCTGCTCTATGAGGTGCTCCCAGCAATGACCTCAAAAGCATTGACCTCTCCCAATGGATGAGGTGCCTTGGTGTGCAACTGAGCATGAACTGGGTGCAGCAGGGCTGCAAGGAGGGGTGCAGAGAGGCTGTGCACTCCTGATGAGGCAGATGAAAAGATTCATCAATTGTGATGAATCTTTGTGGAGGTGTTTTTTGGGTGCTTTCACAGTATGAGCTTTTTCTCCTTTTCTCTGGCAGCTATGCCCCACTTCTTGGATTGGTTTGTGCCCGTGTATCTGATGATCTCCATTCTCATCCTGGTGGGCTTTGGAGCTTGCATCTACTACTTTGAGCCAGGACTCCAGGAAGCCCATAAGTGGCGAACACAGAGGCCGATCATGGAACGAGACCTTCGGAAGACACTGATGATTCGGGACAACCTGGCCTTTGGGGTGCCTGAGGTCTGACAAGCTGCCCATCGCATCCAGAAGAGTCTCTACAGGGTGGGCAGCAGATCACAAGCCTCAGTAGGGATGACAGTCTTGCCCTGGTGTAAGCAAGGCTGGTCATCACTTTGCGCTTTGCTGATCTGCGTCGTGTACTCACCACTCACCATTCTGCCCCTTTGCTTCTTAGTCAAGGTTTGTGTGGCACTGTAGACTTGGGCTTCCCATGTGCTCACGGCTCTTCACCCAGCCAAAGACTTCTGCTCCTCCCCATGGCCAAGACTGACGAACCACTCAAATGAAACATCTCTTGTTAATCACTTGAGTTTGAGCTGTCTGGCGTCTCAACACAACCTTCAGTAGGAAAGTTCTCGACAGGGTAGCAGTCCTGCAAAGGGATACAGAACCTTTTACTCCTATTCACAAAGTTAAATCTAACCCATTTTGTTTAAGTCCAGGGGGTCTTTTGGGGGAAGTAAATGGGATTTCAACACATCATTGCTTCAGCTGAGCTCTTCACAGCACCCATCCTTGGTGCTGGGATGGTAAGCTTGCTGAAGCTCTGTGCAGAGGGGCCAAGGGCTCAGCGAGCCCCAGAGACTGACTGCCTTTATCCCTGCTAAAGGCACACCACTTCTGTTTCTGTTTGGGAGGTGGAGAACATTCATCCATCCATCCATTCCAGATGCACTGTATTCAAATTAAAGGTCTTTACTAAAGAGGTTTATCCAAGTCCTGTGTCAAGCTGAGAATATTCTGCATCTCTCCATGAAGGGGTGCTGCCAGATTTATCATGTAAGCTTCTCCTGATCTGCCTGACCTTCTGTTTCTCTGTCGTGGAGTGAGATGGGATAGTCTGGGAGTCATCTCACACTTGTTCAGTACCCTGTGCTCCAGAGCCCTATGGCATAGATAGGCTCTCCTTTAACTGTCACCCCAACAAAGCTGTGAAGCATCCCTGTATTTCTCTGCATGTCTCTGAGAAGGGACACTGAGCCTGCCATCTACATGGGCCCGTTATACCACCTCTGCTTTCTGGACCCAAGCTGTATAATGTAGGTCTGGCACAAAATCCTGTGTTTATAGATTTCCTACACTGTCCTGAGCCTGATTGGCCACCAAAGTGCTGGATGAAGCTGTGACACCAGGGTTAAGAGGGACATGCACACCTTCTCCCTCCCTGCCAGTCCAGTGCATTGCTCAGTGTGCACAGGGAGGTTTGGGAGAGCTCTGAGCCTGTGGCAGGAGGTTGTGTTACCTCTCCTCCCACCACAACACCCACCCTTTGGATACAGTAGGTGCAGCAGTGCTACCTGTGAACATTCTGGCAACAGAGGGGTCCTGTGTGCCCCACTCCTGTATATCCCAGGTATGTTAGCCAGTGCCACCACCTCATGTGCACGTCTGTGCATCCTGGGCCATCCCCTGGGCCAGCCAGTATCTTGACGACGCACATCTCCACTGTCCTTCCATTGTGGTGTCCCTGTTCTCCTTTTAGCAGTAGAAATTCTTCAGGCCAGCTGCCCAAATCTTCTACAGCTCGTTTCACTCAGCCTCACTTGTAAACCCATCAATGGAAGTTTTGTCCTCCATTCCCAAAGAAAGGATCAGAGTTCATTGGCTGGTTAGAGTGAGTGATGTGGGGAAATGCACTGAGCGGGATTACTCCTGCGCCCAAAGTTTCACTTGCCCTGTCAAGCAAAGGCTCAAAGTGCAGGTGTGTCCTGAAACTTGGTCATTCTCTGGGGATGAAAGCTAATTTTTAGCTCTAAGGAATAGGTCAGGACATTCTACAAATATCCTGGGTTTTCCTGGAATATTTCATACACCAGATTGCAAATGCATTACCATTCTCCTCCACACCAAAACCAGGCACACCAGCAGGAGCTTTCTGGTTCTGTTTCAGACAGAGGACAAATCAAGAGTCCTTTCATTCAGCCAAATAACAGTGACTATGATACAAGTAGCCTAACTGGGGACTCTCACTCATCAGGGAAATGCAGTGAGTGGGATTACTCCTGTGCCTGAAATTACACTCACCCTGGCAAGCAAAGACTCAAAGAGCAGGTGCAGCTTGAAACAGGTAAATTTTTGTGCCTTGTTGACTTGGGGCTGTGAAAGAGAAATGCTGTGGGGCTGAGCTGCATGGTCAGACATGCCACTCATGGCTGCATGGCCCCCCTCCCCTGCCCGCTGGCACATCACAGCCATATTTCTAAGCACCAGCTTGGAAACTTGTTTCCTCACCTTGACTCTGTCATAGGTAGGACTGCCCTGCAAACAGACACAGCTGAGCCGTGGGGCAGCAATTAAAACCTCTATGCTGGAACTGAGGGGCTTGGAGCAGTCAGGGACATGGTAAACTTCCCCTGTTGGAAGGGGAGCATGCACCCACAGGGGTCCCCTCTCCCCTCCTCCGTGTCTTCCTCTGCATGCTGTCCTGCCTGTTTTCACTTACACTCTGCCCACAACTCGGTATAGAAACTGAGCAAAAGAAGACAACAAACAGGCAGGGGATGGACTAGAGAGAAACTAATTATTCATCTCCTCTGGCTTGTGTTTTGCATTGTTTACTGATGCATTCGGCATTAGGCCAGGTGTTTTCCATGGCTATAAAAGACTTTATGGCCATTAGTATCAAGCCCTCCCCAGTGGAATAAAAGTGTGTGACAAACTGTGTGGCTGACGCTTTATTTTTCCTGTTGTTCCCCCCTGGAGCTGCCTCCTTCCAGCTCTGGACAGGCAGCAAGGACCAGTCCACAATGAGGTTTCCTTTACAGCAGAGTAGGTCTTCATCTGCCTGGTTCCTGTGCCAGCTACAGTAGAGCTGTCGGGGAACAATTAAGCCAAAGGCAAATGCTGCCTGAACCTGAGATTGTTTCTCCTCTCTGGGACCTGTATAGGCAGAGAGACCTCAGGGGAGAGGGAAATAGTCACAGATACTGAATTAAAATGCATAAAGCATCAGAGAAGATACTTAGTGCTGGAAATACTATACAATATCAGGTTGGTCTTTTCTAACTTCTCTGTCTCTTTGCCCTTAAAGAAGCAGAGAACTCAAACTGCCCTGAGCCCTGCTTTCCACCAGCATTCCCCATGGCTTGCTGTGGGTCACTGGATAGTGATTCCCCTTTCACTTCCCTCAGCCTTGGCCACCCGAAGGCAGGCAAGTATCTCCCCTGCCATGCTGTGGGTGCTATGGGTGCCCATCTCTCCTTTTCTTTGCTCCCACTTGCCCACCAAACCATGTTAGTTCTCATTCTATCCCACCAAAACACCTTTCTCCTTTCCTCCTTGTGTTGCCCTTCAATGTCTTTTATAGTAAGGAAAGTGTAGAGTAGCAAGCTGATCCCTGCAATAGGTGTTCTCTTGACCATGAAAATGCCCCAAAGCTGGCAAAATTAAGAAACAATCAGAATAATGAAGAAGCAAAAGAAAATCGGAATAAGGGAAAGAAGCATCAACTTGGATGAACACCCAGCAAACGACCACTGAGCTTCCACAGTGGGATATAAATTGTTGCACTGGAATATGCCATTTGAGGGGGAATAAAATAGAGAGGAAGGGAAAACATTTCAAATATTCAGAAATTTTAATTAATTTTTTTTTAAATCATAGCTGCTGTCCTTGGGAGCAGGCAGCACAGGGCTGACGTGGCAGGTATGCACTGCTAGTCCACCTCCCCCCATGGGACCAGGGCAGGGGGTCATGGTGCAGGGCTGCCCAGGGTGTGGGGCTGTTGGTGGCGGAGGTCAGGAAGGTGCTGGGATAGGGACAGGAGCAGCCACGGAACCCAGCGTGGGAGTGTGCCATGCAGGCCACAAGGGCCCCATTGTCGCAGCTGGAGGCGGGCTGGCTGGCTGGACAGGGCTGGAGGTGGAGGCTCAAGCATGTGGATGATGGCAGTTCCAGGGAGGTCTGCACCCTGAGACACCACATCTCTGACAGTGGGAAAGGCCTGGGCTCCCCAGCCCGGTCTGGCACTACCAGCTCCCTGCTCTCACACCTCTGCTTGCAGCCTGCTGCTGACCGCCATGGAGGAGGACATCGCCCTTCATCGCAGCTGCCTGCCCGCCCCAGGCAGCCCCACCAGTCCCAGCCGCATCCTGGGTTCCCCATGGCAGCGGGACAGCCCCCTTGGTGCCACTGCCTCCACGAAGCGGAGCTGCCTCTCCGTCACCCTGCGCCGGGCTGGTGGGGGTAGCAGGGGGCTCCCATGGGAGCGGTTGCAGGGCCTTGCCCCTGTCACCCCCATCACCCCTCGCCCCCGGCTCCCGGCGGCCAAGGGGCCCCAGCAACATGGCAGCTCTGGAGGGGCCAAGGCCACCCTGGTGGCGAAGACGGGGGTGTCATGTGCCCCACCACGCTCCGGTGGGTTTCCGCTGACGGGATGGGCTGGGCATGGGGGAGGGAGGCACCAAGGGGCCCCTTGGCATGGAGCCCAGTATGGGGCAGGACCCCTAGGAGAGGTGGGATGATGTGAGGGAGGATGGGGGCTTCCTACCCTGGGAGTGATTTCCCCTTGACCCACAGTGGGAATATGGGTGGGCAATGGCAGGTGGGAGGAGAACCTGTGAGTTTGTGAGCCTGGCACCCAGCAGGGAAACAGGCAGCTGTGGTCGCCATGTCAGGAGATGTGAGTGCCAAGATGCCTGTCTGTCTGTCCGTCTGTCTGGAGGCAGCCAGCCTGTCAACGGCTCAGCCTAGCCTGGGTAACTGCTGGTGGTTGTTTCTAAATGTTTTAAATGTTCCAGTAATCTGCAGCATGTGCAGTTTCCTTTTTGCCCCAGAGCGCTGCAAAAATAGGCCCTCCAAACCCTTGCTGAGTCTGCCAGGCATCCAACAGCCTGGCCTCCACCCAGGGAGCTGCCTCATAGTGGAGGGACACATGGGGAGAGCCCTGAAAGGGTGCTGCTGTCATCCCACCGAGTGGAGGGTCAGAGCATTCCCAGATGTTGGTGCCCTAGCACAGCATGGCGGGGCCAGGGCTCACAAATGTAGGAGAAGGAAATGCAGGGGGGGGGAAGGGCATTCCCATCCAAAGATGCAAGCAGCCAGAGGTATCTGCACAGCTCTCCAGGCACAGGCACATCTACTGGGCAGGTGGGCATCGCCAGGCACATATGCCTGCCAGGGCACATGGGGATGTGACCTGTGTCCCCCAACATGGCACAAGGGGGACGACCTCTCCCTACTCCCCGCCCACAGGCACACACATGCACGCCCGCATGCACACATGTATGTACACACACATGCACAGAGCGGCCAGCGCCGGCTCTGCCTCTGCGCCGTGGGCTGGCAGACAGGAATCACGGTGCCGGAGTAGAAAAGGTTTCTCACACCTCCACAAGCAGAGCTGAAGGGCAAATCACATTTGATGAAACAAAACATCCTAATTTCCTCCCTCCAGGAAAGCAAAAGGAGACCTTGCAATCCCCTGAACCCAAAAACTACCTAGGGACAAAGAGTGTCCTTTCTCAGTCCTGCTGGAACTAAGCTGTGAAGGGTTAAATATGCCCCTCCCTAAACAAGCAGAGATGCTGTAAACGCTGAGGAATTGGGAGGGAAAGGGGCAAGAAGAGGCCT
The DNA here is from genome assembly GCF_003945725.1 of Corapipo altera. Taxonomy (NCBI): domain Eukaryota; kingdom Metazoa; phylum Chordata; class Aves; order Passeriformes; family Pipridae; genus Corapipo; species Corapipo altera. The sequence goes on from NW_020884873.1 coordinate 17,989,331, forward strand.
GTGTGGGGTGGGTGTGCAAGGGGGGGCCCCCTGGGACATATGGGGGGGGCCATCGGCAGTGGCCCCTCGAACCCCACGGCCATGCTCCTCCCCAGGGCAGGGAGGACGGCAGGGGCCTGGGATGGATTCGGGGGGCCTAGGATGGAGCCAGGGGAGGGTGCGCGGGGGGGAGATTTTGCGGAGATGTTTAATATTCAGGTCACATGACGATGGCAGCAGGAGCAGCACCAGCATCCCCGCTCTGCTGAAATAGCCACTGGAGAAGGAAGGGAAGGAGAGTGGGGGAGAACAGGACACAGGGAAGAAAGAGAAAGGTAAAAGCGAGCAGAGCCTTGTAGCCCACCGTACTACTTCATCAGCATCAGGCTAGAAAAGTGGGGGGAGACCCACCCCCTTGCGAGAGGATTCGGAGACAAAGGAAGCTTCATGTTCAAAGGTAGGATGCTCCGGGCTTGGCAGAGCTGGGCAGCGCCAGAGGAATGCCGCTGGGGCTTTTTGTGCAGGCATCCTACGCCGTACCCCCTCGTTTCCCAGCTCTGGGCACGGGGGAGGGATAACCCCGAAGGGCAGCAGGGGAAATCGGTCCCGGCTTTGACTTTCCTCTGTCTTTTTCCTTTTGGTGGCAGCAGTCTCGTATGAAGCAGGGCTGGTTGTGGTGCTGATGGGGAGTAGCTGGCGCCAGGCACTGCTCTGAAAGAAACAGATAATCCCAGTTGGTCCAGGGCTGGGGAAAGCCCACAAGCTGCTCGGCTCCTGGCTTGTCCCTTGCCAATGACAGGCAGTCGCTGCGGGGGCAGCTGGGGTGTCCTGTGCTGCTCCCTGGGCATCTGCGCAGGAGCCGGCAGGCATGAGGGCAGGGGGAGAGGCAGCTGCGGTGGTGTGGGTACCCTGGTCCAGGGGTGCTCAGCATCCTCTCGCCTGTGCCGCCCAGGTGTGATCCGGGCCATGGGGTAAGGATTGCAGGGCTGGAGGGCGGCACCGAGGGCTGCTCGTTGGGGCTGGGGCTGCGGCAGCTGGGCTGGGGATGTGCCCAGTCCCTTCCCCTCCAGCTTCTGCATCTCCAGGGAGGCTTCGGCACACACTGCCCTAGATTTCACTGCAGCCGGGCTCCTGCCCAAGCCCTTTGCAGAGTGCTGAGGGTAAGGAAGGTTGCTACCGGGAAGGCTGTGGTAGCCCAGAGGGTTGATCTTCAAGCCAGGCAAAAAGATCTGGTAAGAAGAATGACTCTGTTCTATACCTGGAGGCCAGGCAGTGCATCCGGCCATTACGGCTCAGCCACTGCCCTGCACAGCTGAAAGAAGTGCCTTGGGGTCATCATGGGAACTGAGGGGGAAAGATATTTTTCCAGTGGGGAGATGCTCAGTCCAGAATCTCTGCAAATCTGAAGCAAGGAGCAGGTCCTGATCCCTGCCAGCTCCAGGGAGGCTGTGCTACTCAAACAGCTGCTTGCTTTCCTTTGTAGGGACCTGGCACCATCACCAGTTGAGGGCCTGCTCCTGGCAGACGACTTCAGGTTCTGAACCCATCCCTCCTCCCTGTTCCATGTCTGCAGGCAGTGGAACTGTGGGTCCAGAGCCACATGGGTGGAAGGGGCTGGGGTGAGATGAGTGTGTGGATCATCACTTCCAGTGGGAGTGAGACAACCTTGTGCTGCATGGGAGGAGAGCTGCTGTGAGGCCATCCATGTGTTACGTGGGGGTTAAATAGCTTTTCTTTGCTGGAAGCTGGCTTGTGGTGAGCCCTGTTTGCAGTCCTCCCTCCCTCTTGCCACTCAGACAAAGGATGGAAAGGCAGGGGGAGGGGATGCGACTGTATCTGGGTTATCAGAACACAATAGATGTTAGTCCCCACTACCTGAGCCCCTAAGGGACCTGTAGGGCCACCTCTGCCCCCAGACAGCTGCTGAGAACCTCAGAGGTAGACATGAAGGGTGAGCTGCAGTAGTGGTGTTTGCTGCCGGCCACATATGCTGGCCTTCCAGGGAGAGGTTTTGGGGTGGATCATGGGTGTCAGAAGCAGGAGCTAGCTGGGACTGTGGGGACCTCTCTGGGCAATTGGTGTGCTTCTGGTCCTGCCTGTCCTGGCCCCAAATGCTGCACTGCACCTCTCCTCGCTCCAGAGCCGAATGGAGCATCTCCTGTGAGCCAGATAATATTCCTCGACAGTCCAGCCCAGCCCAGGCCACCCACTATGAGATCTGGGCAGCAGGGGTATTGCCAGCAACCACCCTCTTAAATGAGCTTCTGTTAGCACGTAGAACAAAGCAGCAAAGAAAAAAGGGGCCCTGTGAGCAGCGGATGTAAGTGGTTAACCTTGGCTACCCCTCTGTTCATTGTCAGCTGTACTGGCTCTGGTGCCCTATCATGTATTCATTACAGGGAACAGCTGGAAGGGCTATGGGATGTGCCCAGGACACATGATGCCACCCCTTGAGCAGCCACTCAGAGCGCTCAGGAGGCTTCCTAGAACTATTAGCTTTAATGCATATAAAACAGCCACTCCCAGGAGAGCAGGAAGGCACGTTTCTTGTCTCAGGGTGCCTCTTATGGCTCTGGTCCCTGTTTTGCACACCCTGACCTCCCTAGCAGGTTGTTCTTCAGTTGGCTCCTTGGATTCATCTGTGGGAATCAAGAGGTGGAAAATCATGTGCAGAAAGCTGAACCCCTAGGTAATGTCTGCAAAATGGGGGCTTCCCTGACTGAGACCGAATGGAAAGGCACCCCATACAGAGAGGAAGGCAAATGACTGAGAGGATAAAGGGAGGTTGCTTACCCTGCCACCTTGGATGTCTAGATATAAAATCCAGGAAATATATTTAAGGAGACTTCTGGAGATCTTTTCTCCTCATCTCAGGGTTTTATATAGCTACTCAGGAACCTGACTCTGAAATATCTGGCTCCAGCTGCAAAGGGATGGCCACATGTCATGATGTCCACAGCAGTCAGCAACATCTGCTGGCTCTGGGCAAAGCTTCCCTTGGTGAGATTGAGGGATGAGTTATGAACCTCTTAGTGAGCCTTGAGGCTGCCAGCAACTTCCCTCCTTCCTCATCCTTCCTGTGCAAGAATGAGGGTGGAAGGAATAAAGAAGAGGGCAACAGATTCCCTGAGGACAAGCTACTACCCAGGAAGCAAAGGGGTCACAGCCCACATGGCCCAGGTCCTCACCCATCCCATGCAGCTGGTCAGCTGGGCTTTCTTCTCACCTCGACCTGTTCCTATACCCCTCCAGGGTTTATTTGGCCCCACTTACTGCAGTAGACAAGTGCCTCACTGGGGCCACAGCCCCTTGTCCCACATGCTCTCATAATTACCTGTCTCTCTCTTCTCCCTCTCTTTGGGATAGGTGGGAACCCAGGAGGGCTGTATGAGGTGTGTGCTGGTGGATGCGGCAGCAGGATGAGGGACATGGCACAGCCATTAGACCATGATACAGGTGGTGTGGGGCAGCCTGGGAGAGAATGAGTGAAGGGCAGTGTGCAGGAGAGCTGGCTGGCCTGGCCCCCTGTGCTGTACGAAAAATCTGGGCTTTCCTGGCTGGCACCAGCTTTGATAAAGCTGGAAAAAGACAACAGGAGCCTCAGGGGGTGCTTCATCAGCAAGAAAGGCACAGACTAGTTGTGATGGGTGTAAGAGAGGATTGCAGCTGAGAAGCACTCGGCTCGGCAGGCTGCCTCCTCCAGCAGCTGCCTGGCAGTGTGAGGTGCTCCAAATTGCCAGCCTGGTTCAAGCCAATGATCCATCTTGTGCTCTGGTCCCCCCAGGGTGCTGCTCACTGCTTCAGGAGAGGATGATGATAGCTCAGGGTGCCCTTGCTCAGTGGGGAAGAGCAGTAGGGAGGCCATCCTCCTGCCGACCTTTTCTGTATGGGCAAGGTGGAACAGAGCTGATACAAGAGCCTTCAGATGTTACCCACAGTGCTGTGGAGGAGTGGCTGTGCTACCATCCTCTCACATAGAGGAAAGATCCCTTCTCCCAGTTTAAAATCAAAGACTTCCGAAGCAGTGTAGAAGGAACTGGGTGGAGGCACCCTTCTCCCTGACAAGGGTGGCCCTTCCACAAGGTCTTTCCTTAGCACATGATAGTGGGATATTACAGCTTATATAAAATGTACGATCTTCACCATGTAGAGCAGCCCTGTGTCTGCACAGAAGCTCTGATGTGGGAATGCCAGGCAGGGTCCCCAGCTAGCCATGGAGCCTGCTGCAGCTTAACCCGTCCTTGAACAAAATCTCTCTGACCTCTCCCCATCCTGCCTCTGCCGGGCCTGGCTGAGCTGTCACAGGGACTGTGGATTGGTGCCATCAGTGTTCATGTTCCTCACCAAGAGGGGCATGTGTCACCCACCAAATGGCAGTTGCCTGCCTGGCTGCTCATGTCCTCTGCAGCCAGTGGATTCTGCTGAAAGGAGAAAAAAACTCTGCTGAAATGATGGAAAGGGATAATTTAGTGTGAGATACTTCAACTGAAGTGGCATCCAAAACAGAGTACTTACCAAGCAAAAACACACACTGTCTCTGTCCTGGAAAAATAACCACTTAATGAGACAAAGTGTGGGGGAGTCAAGTAATTAGAGTGGGAGAGGCTCTAGTTTGCAGCTGGATTGTATATGCAAGGTATTTGATTCCCGTCCCCTTCATCCTCTTTTCTAGATTCATCCCTCACGCCTCCCTTCCTCAACAATTATAGCTTTTCTTCAATGCCCAGCCCTCTCCCAAACTCTGGCTTCCTCCCAGTGGCATGCAGCTGCTCACTAATGAGACAAGAGATGGAGATAAATGGGCAAGGCCTGCCCTAAGCAATGTGTGCCATCACCCAAAAAAGAGTCAGAGAGGCTAGAACACCCTCAGGGCCTTTCTTTTTGCCTATTCGTTTTACTTGGAAGAAGTGAGGAGGGAGAGGTCAGGAAGGAAAGATGCAGATAATCATTTTTTTGATCATGATGATTAGTTTCTTGAGCGTGACAAAAACCACTGGTTTATGGGTGGGAGGCAAGCACAGAAATTATGGCCATGCTTTCGCTTCCACCACTGCCTTCCTCTGAGGAACTCAGCCTGCACAGGACCAGCACGGCCAGTAACGCAGCTGCCCCTGGCAAGGGCCAAGCTTACAAGTCCCCACAGTACATCCCAAACTCTGTTTCAATGCCAGGACTTGACACACAATAGTTCTTGAAAGTCTGTTCTATTGCAAATTTTATGGTAAACTTGGAGTGGCAAAACACTGGTGATCCTGTGGAGAACTGAGAGACAAAAATGAGGAGATACATACAGAGCTTTGGGCACCTGATTAGCAGTCCAGCCAGGCTCGCTGGGTCTGTTCCTGCTGTTTGGAAGTAGCCCTCAATATGTGGAAGTAGCCATCAATGCATGCTCAATGAAGCCCGCTTCACCTCCTCGTCTGGAGTCGTGCATAGAAGTAGATGTTCCTCCATGAAGAGCCTTACCCCTAAAATCTTGCCATTCAGTCATCCTCAGTAGGCCTTGAAATTGCTCAAAGTTGCCCTCAGCCCCTGTGACAGGTCAGAAGGGAGGTTGTTTTACACCTCGTTGACAATTTTTCAATCTTTCTTCCCATGCAGGACCAGTGGAGAACAAAAACGAAGCAGCCATGTCTGAGCTGGTCCCAGAGCCACGACAAAAACCAGTTGTACCGATGAAACCCATGGGCATCAACGCCAGCTTGCTGGGCTACATCGGTATTGACACCATCATTGAGCAGATGCGCAAGAAAACCATGAAGACAGGTTTTGACTTCAACATCATGGTTGTAGGTAGGCAGGGACCAGATGAGGAACTGGGAACCATGGCCAGGGACTGTCCTCTGAGGCCAGGTGGGAGAGCGAGCCCTGTGGGGAGGGCATGAGGGAGCAGACAGCATTTGCTCTGAGGGAAAGGAGAGCCTGCACAAGGCAAGGAGACACCTACAGTCCCTTCCCCTGCCAGCCTGGCTCCATCCCCTGGGCCTGCTGTCATCACCAGCCTGTGACAAATGTCACAAGCTTCCTCTCTGCAATCCTCAGGTCAGAGCGGACTGGGAAAATCAACGTTGGTGAACACCCTCTTCAAATCCCAGGTGAGCCGCAAATCTTCAGGCTGGAACCGTGAGGAGAAGATCCCCAAGACGGTGGAGATCAAAGCCATTGGGCATGGTAAGAACCAGGCTGGTGTGGAAGCAACACTGATGCTTCAGCGCAGTCTTGGAGAGGGTCCCAGTAGTCTATGCAAATAGTTCTTTGGTATTAGGCAGCCCTTTCTCCATGGAAAGCTAAAGGACAGTTTTAGATGGCCTCAGAGCCAGACAAGGCTTTTCTTAAACAGCAATGCCACTAATGCCAGAGCCTGAAGTGAGGGGTAGAAAAATAGTTATAGATTTTTCTTCTGCTAAGACATTAGTCTGCATGTGTCGATTAAGCCTTGCTGTAAGACATTCCCACCTGCAGATGCTTAATAATCTACACAAGTTGCATTCATGGGTCCCATCCCAAGCCCAGCAGAGCACATCTCCTCATGGCAAAGCATCAGTACAGCTCCTACAGTGGTACAGGGTAACAAGCATCATCTCAGATTCAGGATGATGCATTAGAGGGGAGGAGAATTTGTGTAAGTAAGGTAGGTACTACCTTTGGGCCACAAACTGAGTACAAATCCGTTTTCCTGTGTCAGTGTGTTGTAAGGTGGCTTTGGTGCAGATGTTACCAAAATTTGGGGTTAGACATGCAAGTGGGGGTCATAACTGTTGAGGCATGACCCAGCCTTGTCTGGTCATACTTGCTGGGCAGGGACGAGGCCAGAGCCCTCTTGTTCCCTTGTAGGACACAGAATCATGTTTCATGACAAAACAAGTCTCCAGGGAGGAATATGATTGTTTGCAATTTCTTCCCCAGTTATTGAAGAAGGTGGTGTCAAAATGAAGCTCACAGTTATTGACACACCAGGATTTGGGGACCAGATCAACAATGAGAACTGGTGAGTTCTACAAGGTCAAGGCCTTGTGTCTCAGGAAGGTCTGGAATAAAGATAGTATATGAAGTGAGTCTCATCTACTGGGCCCTGGAAAGCATCTGGGATCCTACTGCACTCAGGGGGCTGGTAGTGGAGCCATGAGATTGTGAACACCATGGGTCTGTGTGCATGCTTGGGGGTATGTACCCTTTACGTGGTGAATGCTTATTTCTGTGCCCAGCTGCAGAAACTCTAAACATCTCTGCTGATAGCAAGATGCTTGAGGTGGATGCTTTTTATGCCTGAGCCTGCTTTGCTGCTGTCAGAGCTGGGAAGACTGTAGGCAGGAATATGAAGAGATTTGTACCTGTCTATTCATCTCTCTCTCCCACTTTAACAGCTGGGAGCCTATTGAGAAATACATCAATGAGCAATATGAAAAATTTTTGAAAGAGGAGGTGAATATTGCAAGGAAGAAACGAATTCCAGACACACGAGTGCACTGCTGCCTCTACTTCATCTCCCCTACAGGCCACTCGTATGTACACAGTCCCTCATTCTTCCTCAAGCCCTTGGTGTCTCTGTGCCAGATATATACCCTACACTGCTCCATTTCAGACATGGATCTGGGGATCCTGCCAGCAGAGCTGGCCACTGTTTAGCTTAACTTCAGGTGCTGTGGGGCTTGAAAGGGTCTAGGATAACAAGAGCAGGAGAAATGCCACTGTGTTTTTTGGGAGAGGGCAAGATGGATGGGAAGAAGGAGATGAGAGCATGGTGACAGCAAGCAGAGTATGTACAAGGGAGGGTTCACTGATGCCCTGATGCTGAGAGAGTCAATAGGATGAAAAGCAAGGAGGGTAAAGTGACCCCTTCCATGTTGTTCCCTCTTGGGCTGCAGCTTGCGGCCTTTGGACCTGGAGTTCATGAAACATCTCAGCAAGGTAGTGAACATCATCCCAGTTATTGCCAAGGCTGACACCATGACCTTGGAGGAAAAGACTGAATTCAAACAAAGAGTGAGTATCTCCTCTCCTGCACGGGATCCTTCCCTGCCCTGGCTTGGAGGTGGGAGAAATGAGTGGTATCCTTCCTGGGATTGCAGTGCAGTCCCCAGTGCATGCAGAGTCCAGCACTGGGTGGGTGGATAAGTCCTCAAGATGCAGCTGTTTATAGCTCTGAGGGCATCTTTAGAGAAGGAAGAAATGTGTGTATTCCTGTGACATCTTCTGATACATTCTGTTACGGGAATGGAGAGCCAGACATGTAACTGGGGTCGGGAAGAAAGACTCATCATTGCTGACGTGTGCACTTTGCTGTGCACTTCCTTGGGACAATCCCTCCAGCCCCTGCCCACTGGAAGGATGTCCCAGATGTGTTTGCTTGGCCATCTCAACTGCCTTCCCTTCAGGTTTGTGCTGCTTTATGCTGCAAAATGTCTCTCCGCTTAGGTGCGCAAAGAACTCGAAGTAAATGGGATCGAGTTTTATCCCCAGAAAGAATTTGATGAGGACTTGGAGGATAAAACAGAGAACGACAAAATCAGGGTATGAAACATTTTATTGTGAGAGGGGAAGGGGGAATGAGGAGGGCACCACATTTTGTTCTGCACTCAGCACCATTGCCCTCACACATAGTAAATAAACTGCTTTTTAATCTCCATTCCTGTGGTAACTGCAGTCTCTTCCCAGGCCCAGGGATATCCATAAAGCTGCATAAATCTATGAACATCTGTACAACCTTATGGATAGCAGGGTCTCCTGTACCCTGTGCTCTGGAAACAGACAGTTTCTCTCTGTGCTTAGAGATATGTGGGTCCCCAATAGCCTCACCTAGTGTCCCACTTCCCAGTAAAGCTGCATCCCTACTCCATTTCTGGGCTTCCTTGGTACAGCCATTTCAGCCATTAAACTTGTTGAATTTTCCTGTGTCTTACTGGGGAGGATTATTTTGAGTCCTCTCCTTTTTCTCTTGTGAAGAACTACAAACTTGGTGAGAAATACTCACCTCAAACTATCCATATGAGCAGCCCTGGTCTGACAGACCCTCCCCTGGTAATACCAAGGTACTTCTTCTCTGGTCATCTCCCTCTTCACAAATGCTGGTGATGGATGCAGAAAAGCTCTGCCTCCTGCTCCAGAACCCTTGGCACTGCTGCAAGCTACCCCCTAGGCTTGGGGTGGTGCAAGGACACCTGGAAAGCAAGGGTCCAAAATGCTAGGGATAGCACTAACGGGTGAAGAGGACAGCCAGTAAAGTTTTGCTCGGGAGAATCTCTTGCCTTGGAGAAGGCCTTATGTTTGTTGAGCTGAGAGGAGGAAAGGTGGATGGGGAACAGTGGTGGTGCTGCTCTATGGAGTGGGTTCAATAGGTCTTTCCACGTGTCTCTCCCCAGCAGGAAAGCATGCCCTTTGCAGTAGTGGGCAGCGACAAGGAGTACCAAGTGAATGGCAAAAGAGTCCTGGGCAGGAAAACACCTTGGGGAATCATTGAAGGTAAAAAACCCCACTTGCTTCTGGGAGCTGAAAATATGTCTGCAGGTCACAGTAATAGACAACAGTCCAGATAACATGTCCCATGGATACCTTCCCATCCCATTTGTGATAAACTTTTTGAAACAAAACAGGAGGAGAATTCTCAAATAGCTGTGCCAGAAGGAAACTGCCATGGTCAATGCAGTGCCACTACCACCACATGGCAGAAGCTGGAGCCGCTCTGAACACCACAGTGTGTGAAACTAAGCTCCTGAGGTTGCCTTGGTTTTCAAATATTCAGTCACAAAATTCATGTGTGACTGCCCAGCATCTCTTCATGTCTCCTCATTGCTCAACAGTGTGGTGTTCAGACAACTGTTTGTCCTTTCTGAAGTATGCAGGTTCTACCCACCTGGAACCTGCCCCATGGCAGTGACTTTCCCATGCTCTGTAACCACAAAGGGGTTGTTGAAAAAAAATCAAAGGTAACGCAACTGCTTGCTTTCTTTTCAGTGGAAAACCTCTCTCACTGTGAATTTGCTCTACTTCGAGATTTTGTCATCAGGTAAGGCCATGATCATGCACTAGTTTGCTCTTGATTAGCCATGAGTCTTCCTGAGATCCACTCAGAGTGAAATAGCCCCAATGGAAAGGAGAATAGAGTACATTTCAGGCAGTGGAAGCATATGTGGGGTAGGGTTGGATTGAGTTAAGGGGTAGATACTCCAGTGCCTCTCTTAGAGACATGACCACTATGTCAAGTAGGTGCTAGTTTTCATGTATGGGCAGGACACTTGGAGAAAAACAGAGTACTACCACATCCCCTATATCCCATTAAGGTTGTAAAACCTTCTATTTGTTGCTGGAAAGAGGTCAGTGATCAAGAGGTCACTATCCCCTCGTAGACCACATGTCCTTCCAGGTTGAAGGATGTGCTGGAACATATGAACTGGAAGTGAAAAGCTCCATATTTCATTCAGCTTTCATTATCTTGTCTTATTTCTACTCTGTTTCATGAAGTTGCCTCAGTATAAGTGATATCTGCCCCAGATTCTGTAGGAGAGCTGCAGATCCAGGGTCACCTCTATTCCCTCTATTCCCTATAAATAAAATAAGAAAATAAAGGAAACAAAGTTCAAATCCAGAGGCCTGTGGCTCATTCCACTTGTGGGTATGGTGCTATCAAGACACTTGGCCAGGTACAATGCTTTGACATCACCCTACTGCCCTCTTTTTGTTCTGTGATACCTTCAGCAGCAGAAATGCATTCCCCAAGTCTTCCAGTAAAAACAGCCTACCCAAGAGATCATCACAAAGCATATAGCAATCCAAGCCCACAGGCTTTCTATGAAGGTTAGAGATGATGCTCACAGCAGTGTTCTGCAGGTTATGGTCTGCAGTGGGCCTGATACACCCTCCTGATGCTTCCTTGTCTCACCACTGCTTCTGATAAGTTCCTGTCTGCTCTGACACACCAGGATGGCCAGTAGCTGTCCTGGTGGCACGGGTGTGAGAGGGGCAGGGCACTGCCAAGCACAGCCAGGAAATTCAGCCTGTATCCTGCATCCTGCATGTGTGCCCTTGAATGTTGATAATCCAGCTCCGTTATGTATGATGGCACCTGTGCCAACCATGCAGAAAGAGGGGTATGATATTAGCAAGACTGACTGAAAAAATCTCCCATTTATCTCAGGGAATAAAATTATCATCAGAAAATTAATACTGACTGTGCTGATATTGGTTATCATACCCTGTTTCCCACCTCACTTTGTCCCCTGCAGGACCCACCTTCAGGACCTAAAAGAAGTGACCCACAACATCCACTATGAGACCTATAGGGCCAAACGGCTGAATGACAATGGAGGGCTGCCCCCCATGACTGTTGAGACAGAGGAAAACCATGAAAGTAACCTGTGAATGATCCTCCTCTCCGCTATCACCCAGTGTCTCTGGATATGACATCCCACCCCTGCTGTCCTTGACTCTGCCATGGACCTGTCTCTGAAGCATGTGGCACATCCTCCGTGGGCGTGAGAGGATGCAAGTGTGAGTGTGTGCAGGCGTGCATGTGCCCACCTGTGTGCCAGAGAGGGACCAAGGGCATCTCCCCCACCCTTCCCAGAGTGTCCTCATTCTCAGTTTGTTTTTTGCACAGTGGACTGTCTGTCATCTTCCCTTCTCTCTTTTCTGTGTCTCAGCTGTGTGTCTTGCTTGGGGCAAATAGGGTTGGGAGGGAGGATTTCTGGGCGCATGGATATTGGAGGTGGGAGGTGTGGGGCATGCTGTGGTCCTGTTTTTATCACTTGGAGACATGGCAAGGAGAGACTCCAGGAGAGATGGCGAAGTCAGTGCATGCAGAGTTTTCAAGAGACATAGCAGAGATTTCTCTTGGATCCTCCATGGGTGTAAAGGCAGCTGGTTGCTCTGAGGGCATGGTGGCCTGGCATTTTATCCCCATTTCTTGCTGTGTCTTCCCTGTGTCTTCCCAAGGGGAAATGGCACTTTGGAAGTGGAGAGGTAAGAGAAGACTGACACGTTTTATGGTTCAGAGCAAGTGATTGGTGGGAGGAGACAAATTAGTTCTTGGGCTGTAGCATCTATTTGAGAAGCATCAAAGTACTTGGGGAAAATATATGTGTTTTCGAAAAGAAGCAAAACCCAGAGGAAAAGAATATGTGCCCATTGCAGAGGGTGCATTTGCCCTGCCCAGTGCTAAAGTCAAAAGCCATGCTTGTGTCACAGGCATTTGACTCTGTGCAGATCAGACCAAGCTGTCCTGGGGTCACCTCACCTCCTGGGGTCACCCCATCCCATTGCTGCAATCCCCCATTGCAGTGGTCTCTCCACCAGCAGTGAGCACACCCCAGGCAACCTTACTCTGATCTTTCCCCAACATGGCCCCTCTGCTGTGGGAGTGCAGGAAAGATAGTGACACGGGGGATCCCTGCTGGAAGCTCCCACAGGGACAGCTCCACTCGGCACAGGGCCTTGAGGATCTTGGGAGGAGTACGAAGAGCTATGGATTGAGAAGCACTGGGCCAGGGTGTCTCCCTGGGTCTTCATTGATGGTGGAGACGCAAGAGATACCTCTTCCTCAGATATGGCTGCACTTGTTATTGCAGCAGTCTCAGGGCTGTTCCTCTGTCCTCCTACTGTCCTGTGTCTTCCTCAACTCCTGTGCTTTTATTCTCATTCCCTTTTAGCCCTCTATAGCTTTCTTCCTTCCTTTCTTTCCCTATCTCACTTTGTCTGCTCTTTACCCTTTCTGTCTCTCCTTCATTTCTCCAAGAACTTGAATATTCCTCTTCTCCAGGTTGTTTCCTCCCTCTCCCAAGCTCTCATATCTTCTTAATAATGTACTTTTGTGCCCTGTTGAGGAGCTGTCATTTTACCTTCCCCAGAGTAGAAAAAGGCACAGCTTTACTGAAGACTACATGCCTGTGTCTAGCTGATGTGAGCTGTTTTCTGGATGTCCCTGAGTGAAGTGGAAAGTTGGGTCTGTCTTGGGCAGAAGGGAGAGGGGGGAGAAGATCAGAGATGTCCTGAGTTTGGCAGTGTCTGCACATCACATGGCTGACAGGGGTTGTCCTCTCCAGGAGACAACTTAAAATGCACGGGCAGAATGCCATGGTGTGGGATGGCAGCACTGTGAGTAAGGGGGAGTGAGGTTGGTTTGGGATGGAGGCTGGAATGCCTGATGAGGGAGGGAGGAAGAGGGAACAGCAAATGAGCAGCGGAGGGGGACTCAAGTCAAGCCCAAGGCTGCTTGACAGAGCGGTACAGGGGCCAAGGCTGGAAACAGGGTGCTCCAAGCCTTAGCAAAGCTGTCTAAGAGCACATATCCATCTTGTGGCTTTCTCTGGTGCTGTCACTGCAAAGCAAAGGTGTCTTCACTCTCACTCTCAACTGTCCATGCAAATCAGCCATGCTCAGCACCACTAGGATGCAGGGGCCATACCGGCTCCCCGTAGTGCTTTCACCACCCACGTTCACAGCTCCCGGTGTTCCTGTATGCAGTGTGTCCACATAGCCATGCAGCCCCCTTCCCCCTGCACCAGGCCTCCTCAGGCCTGCAAGAAACAAGAGCCTTGTCACCAGTGCCAGCAGCCGTACCATGGACCCTGCAGAAACCATCCTGCCACGCTGCTCCCCATCCTGCCACACAACGAGCCACCCTCAGCCCAAGGCCATCAAAGACATCCTCATCAAAGACATCAGGGCTGTTTCTTCACAGCACCGAAGCACGAAGCCATGTTCTGTGTTCATCGCCCTGGGCTGCACTGTGGTAATTTCTAAGACTTTTGGGCCCAAACAAGAATTAAAGCAGAGAGACAATGCTGCCCTGCTTAAAACAAGCAAAGCAGACTCACACAACAGAAGAGAGATATTTTCCTGTAATGTAGATTGCAAGGAAAAGGCAGTGTGTTTCACCCTGTAGGTTTAGCAATTTTTATTTGTTTGTAATAAGGTGGTTTTTATGCTCTGCTCTGTAATTTCTTGTTAGATCATGGACTACTTCTAAAGGATCCGTAAAAGCTCGCTGACAAACGCAAGCTCAGGTATTCCTCACTGCCATCTGGTCATGCCAGTATCCTACTGACAACTCTGTATCTACCAGGAAGTCTACAAATGGCAAATTCAAAAAAAAAATCCCACATTGCACGACAACAGGAGATACTGTGGGGAAGAAGTCTCTGTCGATTGATAAGCTGGGAAAAGCCTGAATCGTGTGCCATCAGCTGAGTTCCAGGATGACCACAGCAAGCCAGCTGTTCCCCCGAAATATCCCCTGAACGATATCACGGAGGGATAGAGTCGAAACCTTATACCACAGGTGCCCACTCAGCGCGTTCAGAGACTCACAAACTCTCAACCACACACGCCGTTCGCCGGAAAAACTTTGCCAAGCACATGGCAAATCCTGGACAACTTCCACTGAGGCCAAGACGACGGCGGACAGGCGCGGTTACGCTGAGCAGAGCGAGCGAGCAGAGCGAGCAGGGCTGCGCGAAGGCATCAGTGCCCGCGACTCGTCACGTGCGGTCCGTCGTGGGGCGGCCGCGGTGCGCAGGGCCGGGCCCCGGCAATGCCACCGCCCCCCGGCGGCCATCAAACCGGCGCGGCCATCAAACCGGCGCGGCCATTAAACCGGCGCGGCCATTAAACCAGCCCGGCACCGCCTCATCCGCCTCCTCTGCCCGCCTTATTTCCGTCTCGCGCCCGCCACGCGCCCGTCGCGGCACGGGGGGCGGGGCCAGCGGGGCAGCGTTTGGGGGCGGGGCGGCGGGGCCGGGAGTGACGTCACAGTCGCCCCCGGGTGAGGGGCGGGGCTGGCCGGGCGAAGATGGCGCTGAACAGGAACCACTCGCAGGAGGGCGGTGTCGTCATCCCCAATGCCGAGAGGTACCGCGGGGCCGGGGGGTCCTCTTCGCCCCCTGTCCTCACAGCAGGGCCGGGCTGGGCCGGCGGGGCGCGAGGGTGGGAGGCTCCTGCTGGCGTAGCCCCTGTCCCCTGCCTGCCCGCACAGGCCCGGCGCGGCCTGGGGTCTGCGTTGTTAAAGGGCTCCTGGCAGGGTGGGAGCGGGCTGGGGCGGGCAGTGCGGGGAGCAGGCCTGGCTGGGATCCGCAGAGCTGCCCTGTATTCGCCGCGGGAGCTCGGCGGTCCTTAGTGCTGCTCCAGCGGGCGTCGTACGTGAAGAGTGAGCTGCCATCGCTGTAAAACTCAAGGAATTGGGGTTTTTTTTAAGGTCATGCAGTTAGTGACGTCAGAGAGGCAGAGACCACTTAAGGTAGGAGTCTCGATCCCTTGAGTTCGAAGCAAGAAACACTTGTTCCTTCCCTGTGCGGAGGAGCGCCTCTCCATGGAAGCACAGCCAGGGGCTCGAAGCCTGCCCTCGCTCCAAGTGGGGACTGGCAGACCGGCTTAACGGGCTCGGGCTTCGGCTTGGTTACGTTCGGGTGCTCCCAGCATCCTGGCAAGACACATCTAGAAACTGGAGGCCCAGTAAAGGATCGAAATAAAAGATCAAAGGAGTTGGTTTGGAGCCGGTGGTCGGTAGGAAAAATACACTCCAAAAGTATGCTCCAAGTAGTGTTGAGTTTGTAGCTGACTCCTAATACTTCACTCAAGGAAGTCCTTTGACGTGTAGAGCTCATGCTGGTTTAAAGGAGATCTCTGTGTCCTTTGAATCATGGGCTGCATCAAAAGCAGTGTGGCCAGCAGGTCAAGGGAGGTGATTCTGCCCTTCTGCTCCACTCTGGTGTGACCCTGTGTGGAGTACTGCATCTGTCTGTGGAGTCTCCAACATAAGAAGGAATTAGAACTGTTGGAGCAAGTCCAAACAAGGCCACAAAGTTGATAAGAGTAATGGAGCACCTCCCCTGTGAAGACAGGCTGAGAAAGTCAGGGCTGTTCAGCCTGGAGAAGGTTTTGTGGAGACCTGGCAACAGCCTTTCATTGTCTGAAAGGGCCTACAGGGAAGCTGGAGAGCAACTCTTCGTTAGGAACTGTAGTGATAGAACAAGGAGTAATGAGTTCAAACTGAAAGAGGGGAAATTTAGGCTAAACATTGGGAAGAAATTATTTTTCTGTGAGGGTGATGAGACACTGGAACAAGTTGCCCAGGGAGGTTGTCGATGACCCAAGTCTGGCAGTTTTCAAAGCCAGATTGGATAAGGCCTTGAGCAACCTGGTCTAGTGGGAGGTGTCTCTGCCTCCCAGTAGGGTTGGGACTACGTGACCTCGAAGGTCCCTTCCAACCCTTAACATTCTGTGATTTTATGATCTCAGGCCATTCTTCAAGGTGCTGCTTAGTCACAGGTGGGGGCAGTCCACAGGGTGTGCAGCCCTCCCGTGACAGCCCTGGACAGGCATGAAGGTGCAAACCAGTTCAGCAGCCTAATTACTCCCAGTGGTGGTGGCTGCATGTTCTTTGCTTGTATGGGTAGCTGTGAAGGGGTAAACATGACAATGACTATGTAGAAATTCTTCCCAGTGAGGCAAACTGATGTGAAACGCTGCTAAGGGACATGACTGAGGAAGTGTTCTGGTAGGATCAAAGCTGTCAAGAAGCTGGTTTTATTTAGCTTAGAAGAAATGTTTCCCCCCTTGCATTTTGGAAATGGGAAGAGCTCTTCTACCTGGTCAGTCTTTCCCTTCCAGCCAATCTGAGAATCTGCATCTAACTCAATTATGAAGTAATGTCCCAGTGGAATTTCTTGGTGAGGTTGTTTTTTTCTCATTAAAGCTAGACTTTTTAATGTCTTCATTCTCAAGTAGGTGCATTTTTCAGATACATCTACAATGTCCTTCTCTTCCCTAAAGAGCAAACAACCTGAAACTACAGGGCTTTTGGTTGTTCTCCTATATGGTGGCCCTGCAGACTCCTCCTTTCCCCAAATAATTGTGCAGTTTCATGACTTTATTTGAATTCTACAATATCCTGATCAGAATAAGGATTACTTCAGATGCAACCTGTTCCAGACTTGTGCTAGTTTAGGGTTTTGTGATTTTGTTTTTTCATGCTCTTGAACCATAAAACACCTCGGCACCTTCTGCCACTGTAACACGCTGAAAGTTTATCACCCCCAAGGCTCTTTGGTTTATTCTGCAAATTTTCTTACTGTGCGGTATGTTTAGAATCTGCCCCCTAGATTCAGTGACATACTTTTCCAAGATAACTCTTTAATTTTTTTTTTCTGAAAAGATATTTAATTTTCCAGGCACCTCCATACCCCTGACCCTCCAGTGTTCCCAGTTCTCATCTGGCTTTGTGTCATTAGCAAACTCTGCTAATGTTCCCATAGATATCCAACAATAATATCCTTATTGCTGACATTACTGGCTCGTTGGTTTGTTCCTTAGCATGGTACTGTTTATTACAAGTACTTACTTAAGTCATGTGAAGCAGGGTCAGCAGAGGGGGTGTTAGTAAAGCCACTTCCTCAGTTTGCACAGTCGGTGCAGTGTTACAGCAGTGCTGTTTTCCAGTGCAGTGGCCTGGATTTGAGCATAGACTGTGGAGAGAGGATTGCTGTGCGATTACACCTTGGCATCAAGGGGATGGTTTCTGACAACTCAACCCTTTCTATTCCCTGATCTTTGGGCTGAGGCTTTTTATGTGCAGAGCAGAATTCCTCAGCCTGAATTTCTCAGTTTTTTGAGACAGAAAGAGAAACTGTTATTTAAAGCTTCGCTTTGTGGAGGAGGAGCAGGGCTTGTCACAGGTGAGAGGATGAATTCTTCCACTCCACATAAATCATCCCTCTCTGTTCAAAGTCAAAATGGCAGGGCCCACAGCAGAACTTTTGGGATAATATTTAGAGTTTTGGTGTGCTATTCCCCTCCCTGTGTGATGAGGGTGTGTGTCAGAGCTGTTGCTGCGTTTTTCTCTCCAATCTGTCTGATTTTCTCCTGTAGTGTTCTCAAACAGTGTAAAGATGTGGAGCTCTCCTTCAGTGACGTGACAGGCAAGCCTGAAGTCTTCAAGGGCACCAAGAAAGGGATGCTGTATCTCACCCCTTACAGGGTAAGTCTGATGCCACCAGGGCTGTTTCTTTCTCAGGTGATCTTGTGAACTTTAGACTAGAAACCTAGTTGGTGGTAGAGGTGATTTTTGTTGTGGAAGGAACCACTGACAGCACTAGGTAGGAAAAGGGAAGGTGGAGATAGGATAGTGCATGCCTGTGTTACAATCCCAATTCCCTACAAAGGCACATGCAGTCCTGGAAATCACTGTCTAGAGAATATATTTCATATAATGTGTCATTTAGTATTACTTTTTTTGAAAACTCTCATAACTTATCCTTCAAAAGCAGAACAATAAAACTATGTAACTCTGTGTGTGTGTTTTAAGTGGTTTGTTATTTTGGAACATATATGCTTCAGGCAAGTGAGCAATGTGCCGTCAGATCCATGGGGGTTCTGCAGTATTAAAGCTGTGAAATAACACAATGCATATTCATACTAGGACTTAAGTTACCCTCATTTTGGATGCTGATATGACTAGAACTCCACCATCATCCACTATATCGAGTTCAAGTAATTCAGAAGTGCTCCCTCCTGTCTTGCAGGTGATCTTTGTGTCGAAGGGCAAGGATCCTATGCAGTCTTTCATGATGCCATTTTATTTGGTGAAAGGATGCTCAATTGAGCAGCCTGTTTTCTCTGCCAATTACATCAAAGGACAGATTCAGGCCGAGGCAGGAGGTAAGTGCCCGTGCTTTGTAGACTGAACTCTTCCCAAGTGTCACAAGAACTTTTTTGCTGAACACCAGACAGATGGCTTACATGCACAGGCAACACAGGGTAGCTGTGGCAGTGTAGCTCATGTGAGATATCAACTGAGATGACTCCCGTCTCCTGAACTTTAAGGCACTGCTATTGTGTTACTTTCTGCCCCCAAACTAGGAACTGACTTTCACAGGATGACTTTTGTTTAATTGTGTAACTTCTGTCTTGCTGTAGATACTGTGTTTACCCAGTTTCCTCCTGTGCTTGTTTTTCTCCTGTCTTTGACCTGGAAGTGTGGGTAAATGACAAAGTCATGCTATTGATAGACAGAATTAGCAACCACTTTTGTTTTCAGCAGGTCAGCAGCCACTTACCAACTTGAGCATCTAGGGAGCTGCTATCCATCTTTGATTTAGCTTTGATCCCAATTTGAGTGCAAAACTGTGTTAAGACTTACACTGGTGTTCATGACCAAACATGGAATTGCAAATGATAAATAGGGATTGAAAAGAAGGCTTCTGGTTCAAATTTCTTCCCTCTCCAACCCTGGAATTAGTTTATGTGCATTTTCATGGCATCTGGAGAGCTTATACATTTTGATTTCTGTTCATAACAAGGTTTTAAAGTGATTGGGTTGTCTGGGGAATGTGGATCAGCCCACTTTCTTGGGCTGAAGTCATACTAAGACAGTGCTTTGAAAGAGGTGAATCTCCAAAGGGATGACTTTATCCATGATGGATTATTTTGTTATATTTCTATACTTTATTTCTGTTTTGTCCCCAAAAGACTATCTCTCTTTTTACTAACTTCATTGTTAGACAAGGAAGATAAATCTTATTTTATGAAATCTTTTATTTAAATGACATCTTTTACTTAAATGACCCCTTTTTTTTTCTAAAAACACCAAAAAACAAAGCACCCCCTGGAAAAAAAAACCAAAAACCAAAAAGCCCTGGCAAACAAAGCAGTCTTACTTATCTTGCAATACATCACCTACTTGAATTTTTTTTCCGAAAAATTATTATACCTTAGCATTTAATAACCTGTCTGAGGTTCTGTGTGTCAAAGACATTAAAAATGTTACATTTGATTTAAATCCTAGCTTGAGTTGCAGATCCTGGTCTGTAGTCCACTGAGGTCAGCAATAAAACTTCATCTGAGGGCTTTCGATTAAAATCCTCAGTGAAATAAATATTCTATCTTTACACTGTGTTCATTATTAGGGTCTATTAAACTTTTCAGGAAAGAACAAAACAGCCTAGTATCTAGAGTAGGCTGCTTCTACATGACTATAACTTTTAAAGGGTGAAGAAATAACTTAGGGAAGTTGAGATACTATTTTGGGGGACATGTGCTAGCAGTGCCGTGACTTTACCTGGTAATAGGATGCAAAATAGTTTTGAAATAAAAAAGAAAAAAATAATTGGAGTATTAACAATTTTGCTGTCTTGGCTGCTACTGAGGAGGTTAATAGTCTGTTTCAGTTCTAATTCTCTCTCTCTCCTAGGTGGCTGGGAAGGGCAGGGGACATTTAAACTGACTTTCAACAGTGGAGGAGCCATTGAGTTTGGACAGCTGATGTTCAAAGCTGCTTCTAGTGGTAAGGGATTTTCAGAACCTGTTGTTCCCCCATGGTCAGCTGAGCTAGTAAGCAAATAGTGCTCTTTCTGAACTTCATAGAATGAGGGGTACCCAATACCCTCTTCCACAGCAAAGTATTTTTTCTCTTTTCAGGGGAACTTTTGTTTTCCCTTCCAATCCTTTTTCTTTAGTTCATCTTAGTGCTTTGTGCAGTCAAAATATTCTGGGGTTTGTGCTTCAGAGGTAGACCACCTTTTTCTGCAGAACCTTTTTCCTCCTGGAAAAAAAAGTTGAAATATGCAATGGTGAAAAATTGATTCCCTTACCCATCCTCAGCTCAGTTCTGTAATAGTGCAGTATGATGGGGCAAGTTAATGTGCACATTTGGAGAGGGGAAAAATAGTTTTTAGAAAAATAATTTCTATTTAAAAGTTTCAAATGGGAGGAAAAGTACCTTTTTTCTGATACAGTTTTTTTTTAAGAAAAGTACATTTTAAAATGTACATTTTTTTCAGAAAGAAGGTTTAAAAAGAAGGAAAAAACACTTTACTGATGCTTGCTTTAGCGTGCTCTTTTCTTCAAGCAGTGGGAGCTCTTATGGTGGGACTGGTAGCTATGAGGTAATATTTTTGCAGCTGTTCCCTTTAGCACCCTGTGACTAATGCTTTTCAAGCACACTACTATGCCAGGACTATATAGTGAATCTAGATGAAGGGAAACCTTTTATTCTGTGCATTTAGTTGTAAGAGAAGATGTCTGGCTTACTAAACATGTGCTCCTTAGCTTCCAGTGGCGTTCCTCTCCAGAACCCCGGCTATGGCTATACACCTGTTCCTGGAGGTTATGCACCTGCCCCCGGGGGTTATTCACCTGTGCCAGGAGGCTATGCTGCCCCTCCACCACCAAATGGACCATATCCTTATGCACCACCTCCAATGAATGCCTATGGACCTGCTCCACAGCCCATGGGATATGCCCAGACTCCAGGTTTGGAAGTTGTGTAATGATGACTCTGTTTGATATTAGCTGTAAAGAAATGACAATGGTACAGTGAGGGTTACTGTAGTTTTGTCTCCATCAAGGATCCTTGTCCTTGAAAAAATCTGTCTCATGCTGTTGATCACACCCATGTGTTGCTATAGTTCCAGCTGTATGAAAATGTGGTTCGTAAGTTGTGCTGCTGCTTGTTAGAATTATTGACTGCTGGCATGACAGGCATTAGCAAATTGTAAAATCCCTGCTGTCTGCAACCCTGCTAAGCCCACCTAGCTTCCCTCTGGACACTGCACTTCTCCAGAGCTAATGTGCTGCCAGCCTGTGAACTCTCTTCCCCTCTGTCCCATTGCCACAGTCCAAAGCATCAGTCTGATGTTGTCTTTTTCAGGTATTTACCCACCACTTCCAAACATGAACCCTGCATATGTGCCACCTCCACCACCCTACTCTGGGCCATCTCCTGCGGGACCTTCAGCCCCCTCAGCTCCCCCATCCTGGGTGAGCCCTGGGATGCCAGGTAAATGGGACTGGGGGCTGACCAGGGTTTGGTTGCAAAAGGGTGCATGGGGCCTTGGACTGAGGGTGTCTTGAGCACAGTATGGGGAACCTGTTGTTGCAGGAGCTCAAAGTCATCTGTGGGGAGCTTCTCAGCCCTGCAGCTGACTACAGCTTGAGGTCAGCCCTAACCAGCTTTCCTGAGCTGCTCTGAATGTTAACCCAGCTTGCTGCAGTTCCTGTCAACTCTTTGGGCCTTTCTTGCCTCCTTGGAAGAGCTATGGCTGGGGAGGAGGCTCTGGGACCACTGCCTAAGATATTTAAGGTGGCTTTCCTTTTTTTTCAGGAAGCAGTAAGGCCATGGAAGCTGCTTCCAGTGCATATTACAATCCTGCCAACCCACACAACGTGTACATGCCCATGGTGAGTACTGTGCCTGGTCTGTAGCTGCTCCCTCCTCTGTCAGTAGCAGAGACAGTGGTTTGCTTTCATAACAATTTGCTTTCATACCTTCATGTTGAACATGCACAGAAAGTATGCATTTTTCTGGGAGGGAGGCATGGATGTTGGTCCCATGAGGAAGGCTTGTTAAATTTTCAGTCAGGAAAGGAGGAAGGCTTTAAGATTGGTCAGTAACAGCCATTTGTTACCTGTCTTATTCCTAAAGGCATAACAGAGAACAGAGAACATGCAGACCTCTCTGAATCCACTGGGCGTGAAAGTGGGGAGAGTTAAAGAAAAACAGGTCACTTAAGGATGAGAGCATGTGGATTTCTCTTTCATTTTTTTCTGGGCTGTATGGAGATGAGAAGGTCTCTTGCTGTTTTGTTGGTGGAGCCAGTAGGTTGGCTGTAGCCTACACCTGGTACATGACAGTCCACCGGTGCCCTTCACTGCCTTGTGTGGGTTTGGCTGGCTGGAGGGTGATGGAGCAGCAAAGCTGGCCCTCAGCCCAGGAGCTTTCTATCTGCTGGGTCAGAGCTATGAGCCTCAACGGGGACAAAGCCCTGGAAGAGGAGGGAGGATGATGGTTAAAGCAGATTAAATGGTTCATTTACAGTAGACCACTTGTTACCTGGTTTTGAAGGGACCTTCCCTAGAAACATTATGAGAGACAGTGTATATCATGGAGCATAGCTGACACTAGAGAGGAATGGTGTGATGAAATGACAGCTTAAACTGTAGCACCTGGCTCTATCTGTAGCTCATTGCAGAGCAGTAATTTCTTGTGAGCCAAGCCTGGAAGAGCTTGTCATAAAACAAGCAGGGTTGTTGACTCTACTGTGTCTCCTTCCAGGATCAGCCACCTCCTTATACACCTCCCGAGGATAAGAAGAACAACTAACAGAAGGAAATCAGCCTCTCACACTCTCTCTCCCTGAAGACAACTTGGCTGTTAGTACCCCTCGAGTTAACATATCTCTGGATCTCTGTTTCTATACGATAGATGTAGTGCTGGGCAGCTGAGCACCTGCCCTCCTTAAACATTAAGTCAGTGGCAATACAAGGCAGAACAACAGCACTTTCCTGCTTATTTGCTTTATCTCATGGGGTCAAAGCACTAACCTTTTGCTCTGCCATTGGCTTGAGGAGAGAGATAGACTTCTTATTAAACCACCAGTATATCACATGACTAATCTAGGACTAAAATGTGAAGGCTCTGGGATCTTGGAGTAAAACAACTTGGAGTGCCAAACTTTTTAGTTCTGAAGCACCATCCAAGAGGAAAGGTGTAGAGAGCCATGAGGTTCCTTGCATAGATTCTTGGGTGTCCCAGAAAGGTGTTAAATTTCTTTAAATTCTAGCACAATTCAGCGTGAGATGGGACTCTGGAAATCCTGTATTGTGCTGGAAGTGTACAGTTCATGTCCTGGACTAACAGTCATGAGGTGATGACCTGAGAAGTGCATTCTAAGAGACACTGAAGCATTTGGCTATGCAAGAGGGAAGGGGATGGGCACCAACCAGCCTGCCTTTGTAGCCATTGAGTAGAAAAGCAAACAAAGGTGTGCCACAGGCCAATGAGCTGATAGATTGGCAGGCGTTCGGATCAGTCTTCCCTTCCCTGTCCTAGAAGCAGGCCCCATATCTGTGCAGTGATCCTGTGTCAAGCAGCTGTTCTTCAAGCGTAATGGAGTCAAATGCTGCACAGGAGGCTGCCTACCTTGGAGCGAAATATGTTACATTAGGAAGATGACCTGGCACTAGCCTTGTCAGCAGACAGGTCTCTCAGCCCTGGCTCCCTCTGCTGAGCAAGCTTGCGCTGTGTGCTACCTCCACAGGGGAAAACTGGCCCTCATCTTTTCCTTTAGGCCCACATCTGAGCAACGTGGGCAGGTGGGCACTGTAATCCCAGAGTTGGATTGCTTAGGAGTGCAGTGTCCTCTCAGCTGGGAACCACTGTCAGGGGTGGATGTTACTATCGCTCAGCTCTCTTGCAGAAACTCTGGCTGCTCAGCCACAATCTTTCCTTTTTCCTTAGGACATAGTGCCATTAAACCTGCTCTGAAGAGAGTCTCTAGTCTGGTAGAGACCCTTATGATCCTTTACTTATGGGGTGATTGTACTCCTTCCTACACCCCCCTACCTTCACAGTGAGGGGGAAGGAGTGTTTTGCCTCTTACTTCACTGTGTGCCAGGGCTCTCCTGTAAGTCAGGTTTGCACAATTTCGAGCAGTTCCACATGGGGGGAAGTAAATTTCCTTATCTATAAACACTTTTTAGGTCTGAGTTAGAGATATTCTAATAACTCTGTATTTAAAAAAAATCAACCATGAATGTTTGTAACTTTTTGAATTGCACTTTAATACAGGAGTGTTGATACCTTTAGTTGCTTGTTCACTGTTGTGTGTATGTTGTGTTGACCTTAATTCTTGTGTACTGCACAGAGGGCTGGAATGGGTTCGGTTGGTGGCGTTCTCTCAGGTCAGCTGTGAGCCAGTCCTTCTCTCCCCCTGGTACATGCCTACACTGGATCTGGAATCAAGTAACTGGAGAGAGGGAAAAGGTGGGGCTTATCCCCTTGTTGCCTGGGAAGGGCGGAAGGCTGGTTGGTGCCTTTGCTCTCATCCAGGTATCCAGAACTGGCACATGTTCATACCCTCCAGGCAGGCACAACACTGCATTTAGCAAGACTGTGTCACCACAGTGCTACTCACTACAGCTGTATTTGTTGCACCTTTTCTCTTAACGTTTGCTGCCACAGGGAAGGCCTGTCTTTAAGAGGAGCTCCTCACTAGCAACTTTTTTCCAGTAAGGGAAAAATAAATATATTATAAAGGAAAATGGCACTTAGCTGTGGACTGTAAAATCTGTTTCCCCTTGTGCCAAGGAGTGCCGTTGCCCTGCTGAACATGATGTAACTACTGGAAAGCCATTTCCCACTCTGCATCAGTCCAATTTCTGAGAGGAAAGCAGTTCTATTTCTTAGCATAGTTCCTGTTTTGAGGTAATGACCCTGTAATCCTGCATTAACCATGCAGTTATAGCTAGCAACACTAAACAAACATGAGACAGAGTCTGTGATCTGCTTCCCTTTATTTCAATTTATTTGCCTCAATCACTTCCCATGAACAAAGCCAGCTCTTGTTTGTTAGCAAGTCCTTCCTTAATAGCAATGCAATCACTGTGTTCAGTATCTTGATGCTGCACTCAGAGAAAGTTTCTGGAAGTGGCCAGAATCAGCCATTGGGTCCTGCAGGAACCAGAGTGGGCAGATGATGAGGAACCCTTTGGAGAG
Organism: Corapipo altera; assembly: GCF_003945725.1. Classification (NCBI taxonomy): domain Eukaryota; kingdom Metazoa; phylum Chordata; class Aves; order Passeriformes; family Pipridae; genus Corapipo; species Corapipo altera. The sequence continues at coordinate 18,014,790 of NW_020884873.1, forward strand.
ATGAACAAAACCAGAACTTTTTTTGCCTGATCTAAAATGTGGTATTTCCCCAGTCTGAGGCTGCACCCCTCTCTGTGGGAGATGGGGTAGGCCATGTCATACCTAAACTCTTCCACAGGATGTGTGCTGTATGAAGGTGAAACAGTTTTGAGGGCTTTGGAGTCTGTCCCACCACTCACTTCCAGTTTATTAGTGCAGGCTCCTCCTCAGGATGGAGCTGTGGATGTAGCTGCCCTTGGGAGAAGGAGGAGCCTTTCCCTGAGAAACTCTTGAGTGTTAAACCTACTGGAGGACCTGAGCTGCCTCCTAGCAGGAATGATCTAGAAAGAACAGGATGCAACTTGCAGCTTGGAGGCACCTCAACTTGAGTACTGGCATCTTCCCAACACCGCTTCTACACAACATGCTATGGCTCTTCAGTTTTTGGTGCTGTACCACAGCATGGCTGCTGGGATCATGCATGGAAGTTTTTGCTCTTCTCTGCTGTAAACTGCTGCCAGAGGGGCTTTAATACAATGCTAGCATGGATACTAGGCTGCAGCAGTGCTGGCCTCTAGGATCCTGGCAGCAGGATCAGGCCTGCAAGTAAAGCCTCTCTGCAGGCTTTACTTGCCTCCATCTTGCCTCCAGAAGTTCTTGGTAGTGGTGGGGGTAGATGGGAGGGATGCAGCCCTATTGACAACTCCTTACTCTAAGCCAAGCTGATTATAACAAAAGAAAGGTGACCAGGTTTGATCCTTGAGATTAATGCCATTGCATATTTGGGCCTGGGGAGGAGAGGGGTGAAGGGAGAAGGGGGTGTTGCAACCCTAGAAGATAGTAAAGCATCCAATACCCTTCTACAGGTACAGTTCAAACAGCCCCTGCAATGGTCAGTGATACCCAGCTCAAAGCAGGGAAGTTCTCAGGTGTCAGAGCTGACAAACTCCAACAGTGGCTGGACTCTGCTTATATGGCATCTTCCACAGGAGGATCTCAAAGGGCTTTGCAGTCATTGAGGAATTATGCTCTGCACACCCTTAGGAGGCGGGTAACAAGAATTCCTGACTTACACAGACTGAACAGACATCATCAAGATGGTATTAAGGAATGGTGTCAGGAGTGCTGGGCACACTAGCAAAAGGCACTTGTTCAGTGAAGAGCCACGTGTCCCAGGGTCTCGCAGCTCACCCTGGCACTGGCCCACACCCCACCCACTGCACCTCATCACAGGAGAATAGGGCGGAGACCCTCGCCATGGGCTTGCTTTCTGACCACATGCCAGGGTTGCACCGGGAGTGCCGTGGGACGGAGATACCACATCACCACCCCTGAGGGGTTAATAATAACTGAGAAGTTGTCTCCTGTCTTTAAGCCACTGATGATCTTCCCGCTGTACACGTCTTGTACCTGGAAGAGAGAGATTTTCACAGACCTTTCATCTTGGGGTCCAGCTGTGGTCACTGACAGCATAGCAGGACAGGGCACAGTAGTGGGCAACAGGAGGGTGAGCCAGTGGGCAGCTGCCCCTTCATCCTGGACGCACAGAGTGTGAGTCCTCCTTCCCACTCCTCCCAGAATGCATAGAGAGCTGGGAAGAGGGGGATCCAGGTGCCATAGGGCTGCCCTGCTATGCAGTGTGTCAGTGGGGCTCACCTCATACACAGCATCCTCAGGGAAGTGGAGCTTGGCAAGGCTGGTGGTGTAGAGGAAGGGCATATCTGTCCTTCGGCTGAAGAAGACGAGGGCACTGGCAGCCTGGGACAGTGGGCGCAGAAACACCTCGATGAGGGTTTTCTCCTAGGAGTAGGGATAGGTGGGTGAGGCAGAGCTGCTGGGACCAGCACTGGCCCATAACCTGTCTGACCTTGCCCTGTGGGGCTGCTATGCCAGCAGGCCCCCAGCTTTCACAGCTCTCCTGCTCTTGTTTCTCTGCATCACTTCTCTCTCCCTCCTTACTGTGATGCTCTATGCTGCTCCCAAATGTATTTGCCTTGTTCCTAACCTTGACAATCCTGCGGCCCTGAATTCCCAGGGGGTCCTGGTTGATCTGGATCATCAGGCGGTTCTGCAGGATCTCCTTAGCACTTGGGGAGATGGTGCGGAGATCCGTGGACATGAGGAGAGGAGCTGCCATCACTGTCCACAAGGCCATTTGAGAGCGTGACTGCTCATAGCTAAGGCCAAAATTTCCAATGATGAGCTGGAAGGGAGACAGTGAAAAGATGTGAGAGGCAGAAAAAGGTTAGAAATTTGTCTATTTGTCACCCTTGCTGATGCTGCTTCCTCCTGGGAGGGAGCTTTCCAGGGAAACCTCACACACATTTTCGCTTCCTCTTGAGCATCCACCACCAGCAGATCCCACCTCTGCCAACAGCACACATTCAAATGCACTCACTAACACCCTTAATTTCACCAATACTCCCCCTCAGTCCATGGAGGGAAGAAAAGAACACGTGGATGACTTGTAAACTCAAACAGTGAAGGGTTCATTGCAACCATGCGGTTTTCCCAGAGCTTAGCCAAGGGCAACACCAGCTTTGCCTCTTTGCAGCAACAAGACTCCTGCTCTTGGCACTCGTCCTTTGCCCTGCCCATAGAAGAGGATCCCTGGAAATCCTCATCCCCAGACAGGGTCACAGCACCCACCACCCAGCCGCACCATGTCTGGGTCATTCCAGTGACCGGGGCCAGCTGCTGGCTGCAGCACGTCCTGGTTTGTGAAGAACCAGTCCAGGATGGAAAGTACACTGTCCCAGGAGTCCTGGATGTCATCATAGTTACGCCACAGGTTGCAGACCTCTGCCAGGATGGTGTAGTTCACCTGAGGAGAAGAACGGGGTCAGGCAGCAGGGAAAATGGAACTGGTCTGCAAGGTGAGGGAGAAGAGGCAGCCCAAACTGCTGAGAGCTGCACTGTCCAGAAAGTGTGTCAAAGACAGAGGGATCTGGAGAAGGGCAGCATCATGTAGGAAGGGAGGACAAAGTCATGTCCCAGTATGACTGGGCACATGCCAGTATGATAGGATGTCTGGCAAAGCAACCACAGAGGCCTTGGGGAAATATGATCAGCTATCAGCTACAAGAGTGAGGGCAGCTTGGGATTAACTCAAAACGTGAAAGAGGAAGTACATGAATGCAACCAATTCTCAAGAAAGATATATTAGGAGGAATATCCTGTTTCAAGCACTGAAACCAGACAGGACCTGTCTCACAAGAACAGACCGTCAGGAGCAACTCCACACCAGCTGAGTAGGGTGGAGATGGCATACCCCAGGGCCTTCTTCCCACAAACTCCCCTCACCTAGCCACGCTGGGAACCCCAAACGTTCCCAGATGCCTGGCAGGTAGGCTACATCCCCTCTGCAGCACCACCCAGGGGCAGAGTGACAAGCAGGGTGTAGCACCTGGCTCCTGTGGCTCCAACAAGAGCTCCCTCAGCACACAGGGGACACAGGAAACTGCCACTGGATAGGACAACCCTCACCTTGGGGGGGAGCCCTCCCTGGTATGCTGGCCAGCTGCAGGAATAGACGATGGGGCGGCCTGTGGCGTTCAAAGCCCTCGCCATTTCTGGGTAGCCTTAGGGAGAGAAGATGACAACTGATGAAGAGGGTGGCTGGCAGCAGCCTGCGTCCCAACAGCAGCCTGTATTGCAGCCCACCCAGCAAGGGGAAACCCAGGCCACCGTGGCTTTCTGCCTTACATCAGCTCCAGGGCACCCAAACTCCCTCCCCTTTGCCCAGGAGTTGCAATAGGAGACAGAAGGCTGGCCAAATGTTTCTGCAGATGGCCAGCTGCCCCAACCAAAGCAGCAAGGGAAGAAATACCAGATGGCCCATGAGCTTTTACCCTTTGCTTGCTCGTGTTCTGATGAGTAGCACCCATCCAGCTTTAGCATATCCACACCCCACTCTGCAAAGGTCTGGGCATCCTGCTTCACATAGTCCAGTGTGGTGCCTGGGTAGCCCCCACAGGTGAGGCTGCCCAGGTCGCCGTAAATGCCCAGCTTTAGGCCCTTGGCATGGACCTGTAAGGAGAGGAGAGCTGCAAGGAGTGGATGCGGGGATCCAACGTGTCTCCCAGGTGCCAGGGTCCTCCATCCCCTCCCAGTTCTCCCACCGTGGTGGCATGGAGACACAGAAGTCCCCACAAACCCCAGCAGGCACTCACATAGTCAGCCAGAGCCCTAATTCCACTAGGAAATCTCTCAGGATCGGGAACCAGCCGTCCTGCCGCGTCCCGCTGCTTGGCAGACCAGCAGTCGTCAATGTTGATGTACTGGTATCCCAGCACCCTCCATCCATCCTCTGCCAGCCGGTCTGCCATCTCAAAGAAGAGCCTCTCGCTGTGGGTTGAGGGGACATGGCAGGCTGAGACCCTGCAACCCCTGTGCCCCACTAGTTGTGGTAGGCAAAGGGATTTGGGGTTAGCTGGGGACTCTGGAGGGTTGATCGCTGCTGGTCTGGTCTGGGCCATCGGAAGGGCTCCTGTTTAAACCCCGTCAGGGTCCCGTTCCTTGACCTCACCGAGGGAAGGTGTTTCCCGACCCGTCGCAAAGCCTGGCCACATCCTTCAGCTCCGGGGGCTCTCCAGCCCAGGACCGGGCGCCTGAGTCCCCCGCCTCCCACGCACATACACCCGGGATCCCAGGGACACACGCTGCCAGAGCTGTCGCAGGTCTGATGTCCTACCCGACCGCTCACCGTCCCGCTGACCTGATGCAGTTGTGGGGATCCGCCCGGCAGTCCACGTTGCAGCGGAACCTCTCCCAGGCCAGCCAGCCCATGGGGGGAGTGCGCGCCAGCCCGTTCTCCAGGGCCACAGAGGGCACCGCCAGGGCTACGGCCACGGCCAGGGCCACCCCGCTCGGCACCATCGTGCCCACCGCTGGCGCCGGGGCACAGAAAGACTCTTCCGTTCTCGGCCCGGCCCCGCTCACATGATGCCGCCCACATCACCTGACTGCCTCCCCCCGCCTCCCACCCGGCCCGGGGCCACCGGGACCCGCCGGCATGGCACAGCACCGTCCTGCGCCCCACAGCCGGGGCATCCCGTTCATATCGACTCCCCCCGCACTGCTGCACCCTGTCAATATCGCACCCCGTCCGTACTGCACCCCACTGCTTGCTGCAACGCGCAGCAGCTGCCCACCAGCACTGCGCCCAGCCGGTACTGCACCCCATTGCCATCGCACCCCATTGCTGGCACCCTATCACCGCCGCCCCCCGCGGCTGCTGCATCCCAGTAGTTACACTGGGAGTGGGGGGTTTATGTCCCCCCGAGGTTGGGACCCCGCAGGAGTGTCGGGAGGAGCGAAGGGGTGCGGGAGGACGCGGCTCCGGGCAGGCTGCGGTGCCCCCCGCCCCCCGCTCCTGCTGCCGCGGCCGCCGGCGGGGCGGTGCTGCCGGCGCGGCGGGACGGCCCCAGCGGCCGCAGGAGCCCTCCCCCGCCCGCGGCCGGGGCTGGGTTGCCCCGCACCGCCGAGCAGGAGCGGCCGGAGGTGAGCCGGGACGGGCCGGGACCGGGGGCCGCCGTCCCGCTGTCGGGACAAGCTGGGCAAGGGACAGCTGGGCAAAGGCCAGGTGGCGGCGGGGCCGGGCCCGAGCGGCGGCGGGGCGGGCGCGGGGCCGCGGGGGTGGGAGGCACACGGCGAACACACACACGGAGGGGCACACACACGCACACAAAGACACGCCGCCCGATTGCACAGGCGTGCGCCCGCACACAAAGACAGAGCCCAGCACTGCACACTGTGACCCCCGCAGCCCCCTCGCATCAGGGCTGGTGAGGGCCGCCCCGGCTGCCCGCAGCCAGAGTGTGCCGGGCTGGAGGTTCCTCAGGGTGCCGCGCTGAGGACAGAGCAACCCCGGGGAACCACCTTTCCTTGTGTCTGATCGGGGTCTTGTGCATTTTCATACCGGGATCCGTGCCCCCAGATCCTCAGCCCTGCCCCGCAAGCCCTGATGGGGGAGAAGGGCTCCGGGAGGGATTCTGGAGGTTGCTCAGCAGTAGGGAGCTCCCCACGACCGGATCTGACCAGGGAGTGGTGGCTATGGTTTGTTTTCTACATATTTTTGTGTGTGGAGTCTTAGCGGTCGGACATCCTTTTGCAGTTGTACAATCCACAAAGGCTGTGCTGGCTCTGTCCTTTGAGGCTCTGTCCTCCTCTACCTGCCGAACCGCCTGCCATAGGGCCTCTGCAAATGGGACAGTGACAGCTTCTACAAAGCCTCTTTTTTTTTTTTTAATAAAACCAAACCAAAGCCCCAGGAGCCAGAAAACAAACCCACAGGAGCACTGGCCTGAGCTGAGATGGAGTTCAGGCTTTGAAGCCAATGCATGTGCCCCCAGTTTTGCCACCATGGCTTCCAGAGCTGCCTGCCTGCGCTGAGGACTCTGGCTTTCTGGGGTGGGAGTGGTGCAGCTCTTAGCTCTTTTGGTCCAAACTGTTCTGGTTCATGACTCCCTCTCTGCCACCTTTTCTTCAACAAAGGATGGGGCTCATCACAGTGAAGCTTTGGAGACCCTCGACGAGGGAGCAGCCCAACCAAGGAAGACAGCAAGTCTGACCCACACAGCCGGTACGGCACCTTGCACCCCACTGCTGGTGAACCTGCCAGGGCTGAGCGTTCTGCTGCCGGGAGGGCTGTTGGGAATGGGTGGTCCTGCATGGAGACAGGGAGTGGGGAGAGGGTGCTGAAATGGAAGTTTCAGACCCCTTGGGTCTGAAACATTCTCCTTTTCCTGCCCTCTAATAGAGAGCAAAATGAATGCCTTGCAGACACAGAAGCCAATTTCTTTGATGTGCCCCGTAAAAAACCCAGCAAAGTAGGACACTCATGGAATAAGAAATTAAACAGTGATGTTGGCATTCCCAGAGAAGGCAGGTGTCTTGGTGGTGGGGCTCTGATGATGACCTCCTCTTTGCAGCAGTGAGGAACCAGCCTGCCCTTTGTAGGGGTGCCTGCTGGATTAGATGCTGTCCTGCATTGCTGGCTGCTGGAGTCCTGCTTTTCCCTAGGGGCAGGATCAGGCCTCTTCTGGTGGGGCCAATGACATCTTCCACACACTGAGACAACTTCCCCCTCTCTTCCTCTGCTCCTAGGCAGGGTGATGAAGCTGAATGAGCGAAGCGTGGCCCACTATGCCACCTGTGACTCACCCGCTGACCATGCCGGCTTCCTGCGCAAGCGGGTGGAACGGCACCACCACCATGCCCACCACTACAGCACCTCCTACCAGCGCCGCTGGTTTGTCCTCAAGGGCAATCTCCTCTTCTACTTCGAGGAGCGGGAGAGCCGTGAGCCCGTGGGGCTGGTGGTCCTGGAGGGCTGCACCGTGGAGCTGTGTGAGGCTGCTGAGGAGTTCGCCTTTGCCATCCGCTTTGACGATGCTGGCGCCAGGGCTTATGTGCTGGTGGCTGACGGGCAGGCTACCATGGAGGCCTGGGTGAAGGCACTTTCGCGGGCCAGCTTCGACTACATGCGGCTGGTGGTAAAGGAGCTGGAGAAGCAGCTGGAGGAGGCTTGCAAGAGCTTGGCTGCTTGCCGCAAGTCTCCACGGAGGTCCTCCTCCTCTGGCAGGAAGAGGCATCTCTCCAACCCGGCCTTGCTGCCTCTCCAGGAGAAGCCTTCCATCCTGGAGAACGGTTACTCCACATGGGGTAGTGGTGTCCCCGGTGGGGCTGCCTGCCCTGACCATGATGGGGGGCAAGCAAAGCCCCCACCCCTGCCTCCTCGCCGGCGCTCGGCCACTGGCAGCGCCACGGGGTCCCCAGGGCCCAGCCTTTCACCAGCCATGCTGGAGAGCCCAGTGTCACCAGACACGATCTGTTTCTCCAAGCTGCACAGCTGGTACGGGCAGGAGATCGTGGCACTGAGACGAGAGTGGCAGGAGAGGCAGAAGAGGGGACACCTGTGACTGAGGGCGCAGGATGCAAGTCACCAGCCAGCTGATGCCTGTCAGCCTGTCTCCCACATGGGAAGAGCAGAGCAAGGGACTCAGTGGCTGAGTGTGCAGTGTGTGTATGCTTCACAGGGTGTGTGGGAGGGATCCGAGTCTTCCCCAAACTTCATGTTTCACTTCCATGAGACTTTGTACAGCCGGAGTGTGTAATACCAGGAGAGCCACCTCTGAACTCTCCTCTGCTGGTGATATGAGGTATGGAGGGGGCCCAAATCAGCATGTATGCAGCGAACCTCAGCCAAAAGGCTTGGCCCCTTGCCGTCTTGCAGGCATGCTTCATCACCCACCTCTCATTCACCGCTTTTTTTTGGTTTTGTTTCTTAGTGTGGAAGTTTGCACGGGTCAGCGTTTATTATTGTCTGCGGTCTTGCGCCAAAGTCCTTCTGCTTTTGTTCTTTTGCTGCAGATAAGGCTGGGCTCTTATGAAGTGCCTCCAATGGGCCACTGGCCCTGGCGTGTGCCTCCAGCCTTGTGCCTCTCTCACCACAGGACATGTGTGAGCCACTGTAGCTGTGGCTGGCCCAGGAGCTGGGGCTCTTGCATTGTCTTTTTTTTTTTACTTTTCTTTACTTCTTTACTGACCCTTCTTCCAGCTAAATTCTTCAGGATGTGGATATCACGGGCTTGCATCTGTCTCTTTGTGTGCTCAAGCTCAGCAACAGGGCTGAAATGGAGACACAGAGCGTGGCCTGAAGCAACAGTGAGGACCAGGAGCTCCCCAGGGCTTATTTGAACTCTGTCAAGTGGTAACCAAGCCTGTTACTATTTCGGGCTCAAGCTTTCCCTGTTCCAAAACAGGGATGCTAAAGCCTCTTCACCTGGCCAAGAGTAAATTTCTCAGCCTTTGTTCAGACCACAGCTCCTGCAAAGTGCCGTACAGGGCTCAGTCAGCTCATTAGGCTGCTTGCCCAAGAGGGTGTCCAGAGCCACACCCTTGCTGGGCCTCTCCTTGTGGCTCTGCGCAACTCCTGGCAGTGCTGCACAGTCAGAGGAGAGGCTTTGCAGGAGCAGGGAAGAGGAGAGAGCTGGTCTCGGGAGGAAAAGTGAAGGTGTGGGAGTGATTTACAGGTAGCAGTGACTGTGTGTTGGTGGTGTCTGGGCTTGCCTCTCTAGCATCGAAGCCATATTGCTGCTTTCTACCAAGCCAGCACTTGGCCTGCCTGTGCTTCCCTCTGACTTCATCTCACCATTGCTTGGCTGATTCCTGTAGCACATCCCATCTTCCCAGCAGGCTGGGAGGGCTGCAGGGAGGCATGCCTGTCACCTCACTGCAGAAACAGACTTGTCCATCAGTAGGTCAGAAACCTTGGCCACAAGACAGACGGTACAAGTAGGTGGATGCCAAGTCCAGGGACTAGAACACCCTGGAGTTGGGGTTTATAAATCTCCCTTATCCTCTTGGCAAGGGCTGTTTTTCAGATTAAAAAGTGTATGTGAAGTAGTCATGTGCTTCCTATCTAAAAATGGAAAAAACTGGTTTTATTGCCCTGTTTTATTAAGGAGCCTTGCTGGGAAAGCAAAAGGCCATTCCAGGTCATGACTGGCTGGAACCTATTTTGCTTTTCTGGAGTTAAATGCACTCAACTTTATACTTTGCAATAGCCAGTAGAGAATGCCAGTGCAGAAATCAAATTAATTCCAGTAACTCTTGGTGCCTTTGAAAATATAAATCTCTGGTTGTTTTGGATGATGAGCTTCCAGCCTCCTGCCTAATTATGGCTCAGTGGTGTATTAGAGGAAATCTTAAATCAGATCTTAGCAATATGACTTCAGGCAGTGACAGTGTAACCTTCACTTACAAGTGATGCTATCCAGTCCTCTCCAGTTTGTGCCTGTATTTCTTCACAGTAAGGATCTTCAGGTCTGGGAGGATTATTTTTGTTCTGTTTTTAAGTGAAAATAGTTCAGAAAAAGCAGGAGCAGGTGGCCATGGGTCAGGCCCCAGGCTCTGTCAGCAGCCCAGTTGGTTGGACAGAGGGGTCAGTTCTGCCTCCCTACCTGCAGCTTGAAGAGTTCAGTACTGCAGCATTCCTGGCTGTGAACCCGTTCCCTTCCCCATGCCAGGGCAGCAGCATCAGGGAATCACACTACCTAGTGCCTCTTTGCTCTGAGCGTGGGTATTTTGGGGCAAAGGTCAAATTTGTCAAGCATTTTCTTGTGGTTATTTTTTTTAAATGTAATACAGAGAGAAAAATATTTCCGATGTCTCAGACTTACATAAGGCAGTTTGACAGTAAAGATTTAACTTCTGAAACCAGTCAAAATGTAGTGGCAGTTCCTACAAGAGATCCAAGAATTGGGAACAACTTAAAAAAGAAAATAAATTAACAAAGCCAGTTCTGTCAGAACTGGGACTGAAACAGTATTATTCATTTAAGGGCAGTTTCACTTTTAAGAAGCTGAGTTTGTTTTAATAAGCCAGGATTGTACTCATAACACTACTAAAGAGCTTATATTTAATGCTTTAATCTGTCCCATTCAAATGGCACAATTTCCACGCTACCTACCTTTGCGTTAGCACATATCCCAGTTAAATCCTAAATCCTCCAAATGAGGCGCTGCGCTCTGCTTTCTGTCTAATCGCATTTGGAGTAATTTTGTGTTTTATTCTGCAGCACTGACAAGAAAATGGCTGAATCCTGATCTGCATTTGTGCTCAGCCCAGCTGTCCATGGGCCTTTGCTAGGTTTCCAAAGCGCTGTGTGACTCTGGATGCACTTGATCGGGGCTTCCTCACTATTCTGCTCTCATAGCAAGGTTGGCCCTTTTCTGAGTAAAAAGAGCCATAATTGGAGTCATGCCCAAATTTGTATGGGAGTACAGGGGTTTTTTTAATGACCGTTGCTGCTTGCTTCATTAGGCAGGAAGCATCTGGGTGCCCCTCTGCCTCCTCAGAGATGGAGACTATCAAAGCAGCCCAGCTGAGAATTGGTTGTGCTGGTAGAGTCTTTGAAGCAGCTCGCAGGCTGGAGGTTGGGATTTCAGGTTCCTGAAGTTGCACATGCAGCTGGCTAATGGAGCATCCTGTCTGTCTGCAGGCAGACATCATTACAGGAAAGGCAGAGAGTTTTCACTGCAGCAAAATAAGACTAATTGCCACACATGGGTTTTTCTCCAGCCATTCAGGTTTGGACTGTTTCACCTCCTGCTTCCCCTTTCCCTTATTAATTTTTAAAAATAGAGAATGTCTGGGCTGCACGAAACAGGTTCCTTGGCATAGAGGGGGGCTGAATGCTAAAGCTGAATGGGTACTTTTCTTAAGGTACTGAATTTAAGATCCTTTTCTAAGAGTTTTCTTTAGCATAATAATGCAAAAGCAATGAGAGAAAAATGCTAAAATTTAAAAGAAGACTGAAAGAGAGAGGGCAGTTCTATCATGGCCTTTGTAAGCTATGGTGAGAAGGGCTCCCAATCCTGCTAAAATACTTGACGAAATCCTTAATTTTTTTTTCTGAGGCTGCCATTTAAGATTTAAACCCGTGATATTATTTCTGCACATCTTTTTTGTTAAACTGTGTTGATGTTTTCCACTGAATCCAGGTCCTAGTGGCAAGAGTAACCTGAAGGTTTTCCCCGTGGCCACTGCTAGCCATTTGGTGGACAATCCTGACCGGGATCAGACATTTTGTTACAGTAGCTACTGCATTAATTGGGGGGGAGGGAGTGACCCCTCCATCCTAACCTCTCTCGACTGCCTTTGCAGAGAAGCTTAAAGAATCCCCACTGAAATGCACGTGGAGTTCCCGTGTCCGGGGCATCTCGGCACTACCAATTGCGTTCTATCCGCACAATTACCTGGCAACACTACGAGCAACCCGCGGGGACACTCCCGCCTTCCCAAGGGCTTCTATTTTAGGTAGGACGGCGTGTTCTATTTTTTAGGAGGCGGTTTTGCATGCGCCTTTGTTTTACACGCGGAACTTGTATTATACATTTCATTACTTTGTTTTACACGCGGAACTTGTATTACGAATCTCATTTACGTTGTTCAGCGTTTGTATTTTATGCTAAATAAACCGGTTTGATTTGTAGCCCGTGAGCCCCCCCGGGAGTGTCTGCAGGGCCTGGGCATTCCCGCCCGGCGCGGTTTTCCCCGGGGGAGCCCTATCGGAAGGGGTGGGAAGCTGCCCACTTCCTTCTCTCCTCCCGGCCACCGGGGCCCCCCCCGCCCGGGGAGGGGGTGCGGCCCCGCCTCGCGCACGCGCAGCGCCTCTCTCGCCGCCTCTTCTCAAGCCTCGCGAGATCCCGGGTGACGCCCGGGCTCGGCCGCAGCTCAGGGCAGGCGGGACGATGGCGGCGGCAGCCGGGCGGCTCTTGGCGGCGACGGCGGCTCGCTCGGGGCGGGCGGGCTGGAGCGGGCCGCGCGGGGCCTCGGCCGTCTCCCTGGTGCCCTCCCGAAGCGCCACAGTCACCCGCAGCGGCGCCATTTTGCCCAAGCCGGTTAAGGTGAGTGAGGGGCGAGCGGGTGGGGGCGGCAACGGACGGCAGCGGTGGCCAATCGGTGCGGGCGCAGCTGCTGTGGGCGGGGCGTGGCGGTGAGTGACGGAGCCTGGGCCAATGAGGGGAGCGGCTGTAGGCGGGGCGGGCACACGGAAGCTCGGCAACGGGAGGGTGATGGAGGCGGCCCCGCGTCCCCCGAGGGGGGCGGCGCTGGCCCGGACCGTGTTCCCCCGTGTTCCCCCGAGAGGGGCGGCGCTGGCCTGGCGGTGCTCGGTGGGTAGTAAGGCGGAAATCAACACCCGCCTGCGTACACCCTCTGCCACCGGCGACCGCTCCCCTTGCTAAGCCACGGGTGTTCCCTGCCCCGGACTCCCCGCGGGTTCCAGCTCCCCGGTGTTGGAATGTTTATAACACTATAGTACTCTAATAAAGCGCGATGCGGTGACGGGGGTTGGCACTAGGGACAGCAAAGCGTTCCTCCCGCCGCTTCCCGGGCCCTCCGCGGGCCGGCGGAGCCGGGAGTGTGCCGGTTCAGCCGAAGTGCCACTTGCTGGTAAGGATCCACCTTTTCCAATCGACTCCTTGCAGACGCCCTTCGGCCTCCTCAGAGTGTTCAGCGTCGTGATCCCTTTCCTGTATGTTGGTACTCAGATCAGCAAGAACTTCGCAGCCTTACTTGAAGAACATGATATCTTTGTCCCAGAAGATGATGATGACGATGATTAAAGGTATGACACTAACTGCACCGTCGATCTAATTATTTGTGCTTCCCGTTTGGCTTGGGGCAGGGAGGAGAATCTCAGATAAGGAAATACAGACAGCAACAGCTGGAAAGGTACATTTGCAGTTGAACACACGGACATGGATTTGCCTTTGGCTATGAACTTTTTTGTTCTTTTATACCAGAGTAGGCCAGACTGGTATCTGTGAAATCTTCACACCATACATTCACTAGAAATCAGAGTAAACTGATGGAGTTTTAGATCTTGTCAGTTGAATAAGAAATAAACTGTAGTCAGTGAGGCTCTATACTGCAGACAGAACAGAGAGACTTCAGTGTTACTATATTATGCATGCAAAGAAGGGCAAGAGCTGGTGAAGCAGCTGGAGCACAAGTCTTATAAGGAGCAGCTAAGGGAGCTGGGGGTGTTTAGCCTGGAGAAAAGGAGGCTCAGGGGACACCTTATTGATCTCTACAACTACCTGACAGGAGGTTGTAAAAAGGTGGGTGTTGGTCTGTTGTCCCAAGTAACAAGTGATAGGACAAGAGGAAATGGCATTAGGTTGTGCCGGGGGAGGTTTAGATTGGATATTAGGAAACATTTCTTCACTGAAAGGTTTGTACAGCATTGGAACAGGCTGCCCAGGGAAGTGGTTGTGTCACACTCCCTCGCGGTATTTAAATGATGTATAGATGTGGCACTTAGGGACGTGGTTTAGCAGTGGACATGGCTGTGCTGGGCTAACAATTGGACTCAATGAACTTGAAGGTCTTTTCCAACCTAAATGATTCTATGATTTTGTTCTACTTGTTTACCTGTTTAAAAGCTTTTTGCTAACTCACAGAATGACTATTTTAAAAGAGAGTCGCTTATTGTCTGAAACTCTGATATAGGTGAACAATTTAAGAGAATTCCAGAACCCATCAGAACAAACTGTCTGGTGGGTGTTACAACATTGATTTCTGAGTAGTTGGATCATTCAGACTCATTGGAGAAATAAAGAGTCAAAATAATTCACCTCTGTCTGTGCTACGCTACACTTTCTACCATTTTATGTTATGCTGTTTGGCTTGCCCTTTTGTAAAGATTTGACTTTGGGTGTATTTGATTCTCTATAGAACAAAGAAACTGTTTTAAAGATGTTATTGTAAACAGTGTTGCTTTGTAATCGGTTTGGTGGATGTACTCCATTTGATAAGGGTGTTTTCCAGCATGCACTGTGCAACTAAAAACAAAGACTTAAAAGACTGTAAACACTGCAGTGGCCAGTTGGAAACCCCCTTTACCTAAACCCCACCTTGTGTGGTTTTGGGAGGAGTGTTTCTGAAGAGTAACAGCTTGTTATTCTATTTGCAGCACGGTAACAGAAGAACAGAAGGGAGAAAGCCATTGACAAAGCAATGATTCCAACGTCTGTCACCTGTGTTTTGTCCTTCCTAAATGGGACAGGGGGCTTTTCCCCCTTTTGCCAGTGAGCGTCGGGAAATCTGTAGATCAGGGTTGAAGGAAGAGCACTGCATCCTTGCAGCCCTTGCACACACTCACCTCATCAAAGACTGCTTGGATGCCTTGAATTAGCAATATGGAAAACACTTAATTAAAGATCAAGAGATTGAGATGTATGACTTTGGTCTTGTGTTTTTATTCATGTGGTGGGGAAAAAATTGTGCCTGTGTACTAGCATTTGTCTTAACCTTTCTCCTCTGTCTGTCTGTTCCAGTAAGGAGGCTCTCCTGATATTTATTTCCTCTCTGTGAGCCCTTTTCCCCAGGGGAAGCAGCAGCCCCACAACACAGCCCCATCAAAGAATGAAGTGCACACCAGCAATGGCACTGCGGTTCAACAACCTGGCAGGTGATGGGACCGTGTCATTTATATCACCTCACTGAAGATTAAATACAGTGTTATCATCACAGAGTTAAAAGTTTGCGTACCTTTGGTAAAAGGTACAAATTACAAAAAAAGATCACAAATGGCAAACTAACTTGCTGATGTGTTTTATAGCATTTAATCTCTGAACACTGGAAAAAACGTCTGAACACTGGCTCCATGTACCTAATATTTCCTAGGTAGTTCGGTACTTCCTTCTGAATGAGCCCTAATATATTTGTTGTCTTAACTGTGTATAAACCTCAAGTCCTCTTTTCATAGAAGTGTTTACTATTGCATTTAAATCCTAGCATAACAGACTTAAAAGATCTTCTCTGCTGCTAGGGCACATGAAGAGCATCTTTAGTCACATCAGACCAGCTGTTTTCTCAAATTGAAACCTAGAAAGGTCAGTCAGTTATTTATTTTCTTAAGCCAGTGTGTCTCCTGTGGTTTCTGGTCATTAGTTCTGGCCTTGTATCTTGACTGCCCACTTTCCCCTTCTTTATTTATGTCACTGTTAAGAAGTTTCACTTAATGTCGCACACATTGGCACAGTGTATAGTTCAAACAGCCACACTTGCTCCCCTCTTCTTTGGCACAGCTTTGGATTTTTGCTCTGTAACTCTCCAGCATAGCTACAGAGAAAAAAGGGAGCCTGCAATCTGAGTAACCCCAACAGCTGTAGCTGAAGGGAGATGTCAGGTTCTTGAGTCACTTGGTATCTGAGTTGCCCCGTCCTTCCCCAAGCCACCTGAGAAGTGGTTGTTCCAGTTCATCTGCTCTTGGGAGCCAAACATGTACCCACTCCTGTCTTCCACGCTGCCAAATTCCTTATCGCTGCTTTATCCCATGGTCTCTTCTGGCCCCTCCTGACTCTCTCAACCCTGTCCTTAAAAACACGCCACCCCTGAAGCCCCAAGGTCCACTTACATACACATCCCTGAGGAGTGCTGTGTTACAGTCCTCTCATGGGGAAGAAAGCCCCAGTATTTAGGCAGGATAAAAACAAGTTTGACTGTACTACAAAGATCCGATGCTGGTCACACCTGGGGGAGCTCCAGTACTGAGTTACCTCCTGAAAATCTGACTGGTGACAGAACAAATTCTCCTTACCCTTCTCAAAAGGGAGCTAGTAATTCCTGATTCAATTAAGAAGGTGATGGTAGGACACCATCTCCTGCTAGGCACCAGAAGTTCTTACAGAGCTTTCCTATTCTAGATAACAGTACAACCCCCCATTTTTCCAGGTAATTTCATTTTACAGCACGGAAATGGACTCTGCTGATGTCTTTATGCACAAAGGGATTTATATGCCTATTGGATTTCATGTATTCTCTGAGGAGGTAAACAGAGACTAGTGTCCAAGGGAAAAACAGCAGCTCAACAAAGTCACAGCACGAAACTGCAAGACACTACATGAATACAGATGGGTCTCAAGCACAAGAGTATGTCTGTGACTACACTGGCTGTTCTGAAGACCTGCTCTTTCCTCCACAGAGCTAACACGTACAGACAGGGCTGCAGGCCAAGCACAAAGCCCCACAGCTAGGTTGTGTTGTGGTTATTCAGCAGACACCCCAGGGCAGATGATGGGACAAACGCTGCCCACTGAAAATACACACTGGCAAAACTGTGAAATCGCAGCTCTTCAAACATCACAATCACTTGCACACACTCTGGATTCAGCTAGGCCTTAGACTTCTAATATGTTACACAATCTCTCTGTATGTTTTTTTTCTATTGTACAGAACTTTATTTGTAATATAAGGCAGGAAGACAGAGAGTCAATCTCTCAGGGATCGTGGCCCGCATAGAATTTGGACAGAAAGTCTTTAGGTTGCGGGGTTTCCGTCTCATGGAAATACCTCATGATGTGAGTCCTCTGCTTCCATACATGAATGGTTTCTTGAAGCTCCATTTTCCCCTGAGCACAGACAAAAGAATTTTAGACCAGTTCTTAGTTAGAGCCCAAGTCTGACCTTACAGCAGCATGAAGGTTATTTGAATGCACTGAGAAACACCTAAGTAAAAAATAGCTGCATCAGCAGTTCTGTACTCCTACAGACTGCTTCTATCACCGACACTGTGACACAAATATACTGTTTCTGCCTTGTGACTTGACGTCTCTGCAGCATAGCTTCCCAGCCCTGTGAAACAGGCCAAGGATCTTGCCTCCTTCTTAAAAGCTGCATTGTTTGTCCCATGACCAGCACCTCCCATAAAATTCTACATAACATTCCTAATTTTCAAGTACCTCTATTGAATTTGTTTGAATAGCAGCACATTACCTGTAAAACTAAGCAGAACTACTGCCAGGTGCTTAGCACCAGTATCAGTGCCACAGAGATATTAAACTTAACTTTTTCATGACTCCACTCTATTGTACTGGTTTTGTAGGATGGCAGCACAGAGTAAAATGAGACTGCCTGGAAGTGTCATCAACCGTACTACCTAGGATTTTATTTCCAGATTTTTCTCATCATGTAAAGACAGAGTAACTGTCTTGAAATGCATGAAATATAACAGGTGAGCGTGGCAGTCCTTGGTTGGAAGCTTTCTAACACATTAGAACTGCAGAGGTCAGTTACTGTGGCTAATTTAAAGATCTGCAAGCCAGAACCAGTGCCCTGAGTGACAGAAATCTGTATTCAAGCCACTGGGACTTAGGTGCATTAAGACTCTGTTCCTCTGCTTGCTAAAGCAGCATGATCCCTGATCAACAGGTTTGCTGACATAGGTAAACCAATGCTACTGCAAGAGACAACCCCTCCATAGCCCAAGCTGTTTGTACCTTAATAACCAGCATGTCTATCACCCGTGGATCCCTAATGTGGGCGTTCTTCATGAACATCTCCCGCACCTTGTTACGCCCCTGTTTCACCGTGATGTCCAGCTGGTACAGGTGTACTACAAGAAACACAACACCCACTGCGGTCATCCATATCGCTTCGCGTTTTTCCCACCGGCGGCGTTCAACTCAACCCTCCAAAACGCTACCCGGCCGCTCGTTCATGCGCAGCCCGCCGGTTTCACCAATGTCATTAAGGCCGTTCCGACCTTGAGCACGCGCGGCAAGCTCCGCGCCCCTCACCCACCCGCGTTGGGCACCTCGCGGTACCACGCCCGGTACAGCTCCCTGACGCGCCGCTTCGCCTCGCCCAGGTCCCGGCTGAAGATCGGCTTCACCGCGGCCGACAGCGCTCCCTTGCCCGCCACCGCCATCTTGCTGCCGCCACCGCCCTGCTACCGCCCTCGGGAACGCCCACGGCTCGGCAGAGCTCCTATTGGTCGGCTGTGCTGCCACTCCGCCCGGCCTGACGACGATCTCCCATCGGATTGGTCGGAGAAAACACCAATCAGCGCTGTTTGCGAGGAGAGGACCACGCCGGATGGGCGGCGCTGCACCGTGTCCCGCCTCCCGGGGCTGTGGGGCCCGACCCCTCAGAGCCGGCACCTCCCTCAGGGCCGCGCTGGGGCTGTGTTTTGGAATTATGTATTTGTTGCCTTTGACCCCAGACGTCACACCGGCTGTTTTCTGTCAGTGCACTATTGCGTGTTAGAAAGACAGTCCTAGTCCAGCTATACGTACGTTTTTATCCAAATACACGAGTGCTGGGATCCTCACTGAAGTTAAGTTCATGCCAACCTTCTCTTTAAACGCACTCATGTGTGTGCTGGTCACTATAAACCCAAAAGCGTTCAGTACAGTGTCATTGAACTGACTAGAAAAATAAGGCTGAAAGGATCTTTAAAGACACAGTTGCGGTGCTGGGGGTAAGGAGAGAAATGTCAAGTGAGCATCTGAGGCTGGGGCACAGCAGGACCGAGGCAACCACAAAGAGGAGAAACGAGAAAGAAGATTTCACATCACTTTTATTCTTTCAGATTTTTTTTGAGATTAAAAGCATGAAGTACAAATCTTAGCATGGAATACTAATCTTAACAACTACATTAATAAGGATTCGCATAGTTCAGTAGCTTTCATAGCTTCCAAAATTACCATTAGAAAGATAGATATAAAGGTGTCCACACACTCAGTTTCAGGTATTTATTTTTTTTTTTTTAGTGGTGGTTATACATAGAAGCTCCTTTATGTTATGGTCCTTTCAGCCATGTGGTTAAAAGGCAGCTACTACTAATCTTAATATCAACACATCTTAACACCGTGCAAAACAATTTGTTAGGAATATTGCAGGAAGAAAAAGAAAGGTAGTTCTGAAGTCTGTGGCCATAGAGTTTCAAACAGTATAACTCCATCCCTTTGTGAGTTCCAAACCTGCCCAAGAGCTGACTTTAAGTAATGCTAAAAACCCCTCAAAACAGTTATCAGGAGCTAGTTAGAGGAAATGATAAATCTAAACACCAGGATTTCTGTTGAAATGTACTTATAGAAATTGCTGTATTTCACAAATTACCTGCTTCTGTGGCTGACACATCATATGGATTATTTATGTATTCCTTGGTATTTACTCCTACTGGAGGCTTAGCACGACATAAGGGTTGTCAGGATTAAAACTTACTTTCTTTGGGACTATAAATGAAAACAATGCAATATCTGTGCAGTAGACAGGAGTATGTAATAAACAGGAAGGAACAAAGGAGATGTGTGTGTTGGATGGTAAAATTTTTCAGGAGCACTGCTCTGAAACTGCATTTAAATGTTGCCTTGTTGGAGCTGAAGCTCTCGCCCTGCCCACCAGCAGCACCAGCCAAATCAGCTGACCATCCCTTGTTTTTTCAGGAACCAAGCCAGAGCTGGGCTCCCCTGGGCACCAGGCAGAGGCACACACTGCTGCACGCAGGAGAGGCAGAGCATGGCTGGATAGGCAGTGGGGCTAACAGTAGTACCTTACAGGTTTTTCCTAGTCATTTTTTGCTTCCAGAATCAGCAAGACCTCAGGGTTGTCTTTTACCCAGGATATCTTTGTATTTCTGTAAAGTAGCTCAGGGATAATAATTCTTTCAGAAGCTCTGTGTTCAGTGAACTGCTTCTGCAACTGATGAGAGCCCAAAGTACAGCAGAGCTGGCTGATTAGGCAAAAATGTCCTTACAAACTTGATTGCCATTACTAATTTCATATAGCTGTTTGATTCAAGATCCAGAACCAGAATTAAGATAAACGAGATATTGGGCTAGAGCCTCATTTTACACAGCTGTGGACATTTTTTTGAGTTGAGAGGTCTTAAGTGGAGCCCAGCATGAGCCTGCCTAGACCTGCAATGTTTCTGATAAAGTTTGCTTTGCTGGTGCTCTGTGAGTGAAAGGAGAGTGGTGTGCACTTATCTTGGGACAGCTTGCAACAGGTATGGGTGTGGGGAGTTTGTGAGAGCAAAGTGACCATCCTCCCGTGGCCTGGACTGGTCCTCAGGGAGCACAAAGGTAAATTTCTGCAGGAGAGTGGTAAAGAAAATAAAGAGCTCCATTCTGGCCAGCTGTTCTCCCAGGCAGACACGGCGACCTGCAAGAGAGGGAGTAGAAAGTATCCATCAGAAAGGGCATTAATCCATGCTGAAATCACTGTGGGGGGAGCAGATCACCCTCCTGCTGTTCCTCTGACTTGCAGCTGGATACTCCCCTCAGATTTACCTGCTGAGAAGGGCAGGAAGGCCTCTGGTTTCACAAACTGCCCGTTTACATCCAGGAAGTGTTCAGGGTAAAACTCATTTGGTTTCTCCCAGATTGTCTCATCCTTCAGCACAGAAGACAAGTTGGTGATGACTGTCGTCCCCTGCACTCCTCCACAAGAGGAAACAACTTATGTGAGAACAGTAGCATTATCTTGGCACAATGGATCAGTGCTGGTCCCTGTGTCTCCCACCTAATAGCAACCATCATTCAGTGCCTCAGCATAAGGCACCCATCTCCACTTCTTTATCTTATTTAAAGCAGAGGTAAAGCAGGGCACTTTTTCAATGATATATGGTGCGTACCCTACACTCTGAAGTATCTGAACTTTTGCAGTTTGTATCCTTACAGAGGCCGTTGAATGCAAATGCCAATTTCATGGTTACACAGTGGAAACAGCCTCTGCTTCTCAGATCCTCCTGGACTTGTTTTATAGCTGCAGAGAAGAAGCTGACTGACAGACTTCAAAGCCCGACTTTCGCAGGGGCCATGGAAAATTGCAAAGCTTTCCTGTTTCACATGTCAACATTCTAAGCCAGAGGAGATACTGCAAGGGTACAAAAAAAAAAAAAAAAAAAAAGGAAAAAAAATAATCCCAGACTTGAATTCTGCCAGTGCTGCCAGGGCAGCTGCCTGTCACAGTGGAAGTGGTCTGAATGTCAGTGGCATTTGAATAGCTTCAGAGGTTAGAATTTTAAATACTACCATCTTAGGCAAGCCAGTAAACTGGTGTTGTGTGCCTCCAGAGAGCCTGTTAGGCTGTTAGGCTCCTTCCAACACAGGCAGTGAATGTCACGGCTGATGGAGAGGAAGGGAAACCTTTGCACTGAGCTGCCACTGCAGTTGGATTCCCATATAACCAGTGTAAACCTAGAGCACAGATATGACCCTCTGCCTGGATTTAGCATGTCAAAATGTCCTACTTTAGTGCTCGCCAGTGACTGTAATTGGGTCTGGAAGTGCAACACTGCAGAGTTGCATGGGGTCACCCACACCCCATGCCTGGTGTCTGCACAAGGAGAGGATGTTGTATTGCTTATCCGGTCACGGTCACCTTGGGAATAAAGAAGCCTTGCAACTCAGTGTCCCGGTATGTCATGTGAGGTAGTCCAACAGGAACAATATCCCCATAGCGTTGCACTTCATGGATCACGGCATTAGTGTAAGGCATGCTCGCTTGGTCGTTCATGGTGGGGGGTCTCTCTCTGCCAATCACCTTATCAATCTCTGCTTGGACCTTACCTGAAAGCAGAACAGATAAGGAATTAGAGGACACAGACAGAAGGGGCTGGCACAAGCTGAAGGAAGATTGGCAGCATGAGATTGTAGGCACTGGGTGAGAGTGGGACAAGCAATTCGTGAAAGAAACAGGAACTAGATGGGGAGGCATTTTTCAGTTGCTCGGTGACATCTGTATAACTATTCTTTGAGCATAGTGTCTTTAAAAGGTCCCTTACCCCTACCTTACCCCTCCTCTATGCAGCTGTAAGGGTACCTGGTCATGCAGCATTAGAGAATTTGAACCGATCACCATCTACTCCAAATACTGGAAAGAGGGTATGCTGACCACTGCAAGTCCCCAGCCTTCAAAATGAAGACGAGAGAGAACTTGCCTTTCCAGTTTGTCTTTTTTATCAGGGCTTCACCTCTGCCAGAACAGCTGTTTGGGAAGTGTTTCTCCTGGCTTCTGCTAGACCAACAAGCACCAAAGCTGTTCCTTGTTGCAAAACCCCCAAATCATGGAGAGAAGGTATTCAGCCTCCTTGCAGAAAAATGCAGGTTGAAGGGAAGAGGCCACACCTCTGCCTGTTGCTGACTTACTCTGTATTTCTGGGTGGAGAAGCATATACAGCAACGCCCACCGAAGAGTGGTGGTGGTGGTCTCAGAACCAGCTCCAAACAAGTCTGCAGCCACCAGACGAAGGTTGTTATAGTGGAAACCATTCTCTTCAGCTGCCTTACCCTGTGGAGAGAAAACAAGTGGGAAATTGGAGCTGAGGTATTTGATAGCTGAGAATACCATTGTCCAAAGAAGTACTGAGAAGCACTAGATCCATTTTTCAGTGAGACAGTAGAGCACAACACAGGCGATGGTCTGAGCATGAGTGATGTACTTCACAACCCTGTTATCTCCTGTATTTGAAGGTCCTCAACCACCTCCCATATCCTGAGAGATGAAAGCTACACCTGCCTTCAGGACAGGAGTGAACACTTTGTGCTGTCATCTCAAACAGACAGCAGGCCCTTGCCGCTAGCCATAACATCCTCCCCCAGAGGAGTAGGAACACAGTTATCCAGGTTTGGTCAGATCATAAAACCCACACAGTAGAGAGGGTTTGCATTAATGTGGCTAATGCAAAATTAACATTATTTTAAGGGAGTTATCCCTAGCTATGCATTACAGATTCTCTCTGCTTCTGCCCTGATATTTTCTTACAATTGAAAAAAAAAATAAATAAAAAAATGAGGGTATTATTGCTGCCTATTAAGTCTGCAACACCACTTTCAGCAAAACTGGTCTCTCATCCAAATGCTAATTGAGCTCAAATTTGTTAGCATATGAGATATGACAAGCTCTCTGCATGAGTTCATCTTCTTGTCTTTTCTAATCCTCTTTATACTCTCCCTTCCTAGGGACTAGCTTCTGTTAAGTTATTCAGTATATTTTGATGCTGTTGTAATACGGATAGCAATTAATAAGGCATTTAAGACTCAACTGTTATTTCAACAAAAGATCTCATGCAAGGGAGCTCTGGGACTGACCCAACCAAAGTTAACTCAGGAGAGGGATTTATCAGACTGGCTTATCAGGGGATCTTAGTGAAAAGAAGAGAGCTGTGACAAGAGGCAGCATGGTCAGGCTCATATCCACCCCCAGATATTACTGGTCAGTGCAGAGTAACATAGGTCATGTTGCTCTGCCTGTGCAAGTTGGGGGGGCCAATGCAGGGGGGAGGTGACCGACACCCCTGGCACTGCAGGGTTTGTTATGCAGAGCAGCAGTGTAGCCTGAGCACTCAGATGGTGGAAGCAATTCGCAAGCAGAATTTGCTAATACTGCTCATCTGACGCTCAAAATTTAGTGAATTCATGTGCAGAAACATGTGGTGGATGGATGGGCTGATGCAAGTACCTTTGATTTTATACTGACTTTGTGCCTCACTGAATCAAATTTAATTTCAGTGAAGTTCAGATTTAGGCCTTCCTCTGATATGTCGAGAACTAGTTCTTAGCAAGCAATTCAAAGACACATATCCATCTTTTCAAGTCATAACTTGGTTTAAAGACAGGCTACAGACTGGGCAATGACACCAAAAAGCCAGTCTGTTGCTGCAGTTTTGTAACTGATTATGAGACATCAGTCATCAAGGCACTGACATGATGAAGAATCTTGCATGTTAACTTGTTCTCTGGTGCGAACTTAGAAATATTAGTGAATTCTCAATCACTGCCTTTTAAAAGCCTTCAAAATGGTGTAGGCTGGAAAGAAGGAAGTTGCTAGACTCTGAGGGGAATGTGAAGGTAGAAAATGGCAACAAGAACATCAGCAGATAATATGACGTCTCAAGACACTAAAGGAAGTTACAGCATGAAGAACATCTTTCTTATCAAGATATAACATGGAATGAAAAAGTAGGAAATTAGTTGGTGAGAGATTTTAAACAACTCTATGAAGAAAGTCAGCTTCTATGAACAAGCTTAAACAGGCAGAGGAACTGCCCCTGGACCTGCTGGTGTCACCCTACCTTCTCCATTTCCTTTAAAAATGCATCCGTGAGATCTCGGGTGTAAGCAGGATTCCAGGTCTCCGTGTGCTTCTCTATGAGCACATCAACGAAGTCCATGAAAGCCTTTTGGCTTTGAAAGACTTTCTGTGCCAGTCCAGGGATGCGCACCAAAATGGGCACCACGTTAAGAAGCTGGGGTGTGAGAACCAGAAAGAGAGAGAAAGAGAGAGAAGATATTATGTGATACAAAAAAGAAAAATGATGAAAACACAATGCTCTCAATCAACAGAGGGCAGCTTCTTACAGCTCTCAGTTTACCTGAGGAAGGAATCCAGTTTCTTCATTCAGGGTATTTTCAAATAAACCCAAGAGTTTGTGGAATGTCTCATCACTGTAGTCGAAACGCTCTCCAAAGACAATGGTGCAGATCACGTTGCAGACTGCATTATGTACAGGAGCACGAACATCGAAAGAACGACCTGAAAATGGAAATGGAGACCAAGCAATGAAGCTCAGCAACACCAAGCTGTTGGACCTCAGCTGTCAGCAGCAAGAATACACAAATGCCTTCTTGATGCCTTCAAGAGAAAAAGCCCTCAAACCACTCAAAGTACAAATGCATCATACTAAGTGAAGATCATCTCATCTCTTACTAATATTTGGTTGATCTGTGTTTAAAGGAGAAAACTCCCCAGAAAAGCTGAGTTGCAGCCTTGTTCTGTGACTTGACAGGTAACATGTTGTGTCTAGATGACAGGCGATGTGCTGTGGACTCTGAGCTGCACTTCTATGGCATGTGATAACGTCAATATGTTCCACTAAACTTCATAAAGGTAACAGTTAACCAGCTCTGGGAATAATTCTATTTTATCTCTCTATTTCTAATTTCGTATTTGTTTCCTCTTTCAAATGGATTAGTGTTACAGTAGCCACACTGTGTAAAGTAGAAGTGGCTCCAAGGAATTCATATAGACTAGAAACACTGCATTTTCTTGGGAAGAGAGCACTGCATGCAGACAAGAGTGGCTTTAGTAATACTTCTCTTTGCATTGCTGTATTGCCTTTTTCTGTGATTTCCCCATCCTTGTGGATGTGACAAACCTTCTTTAGACTTGAACGCTAAACAAAGAAATCCAGCTTCCTCCACCACTCGCTCTTCCAAGGATTTCTTTCCCATCCCAAAGTTCCTCAAGGTAGAGAGCGTGAATTTCCTTAGCTCCTTCCAGGCATGCCCGTATCTTGCCAAAGCAATACCTGGAATTATGGATGAGCAAGAAATGTCAGGATATGTCACTCGTACATCAAGAAAAGTTTGCTAGACAATAGCAATTGTGAGTTTGGAGGTACAGGTCTGTGTGGATAAATGAAAGAGTCTGATCTTATACAGCTTCTTCACACAGCAATTCTGAATATGGATTACTGCACCTTCTAATGCCTGTGCATGGCTAGCAAAGGTGGAGGGGGGATTCAATGGGAGCAACAGGGGCTGCTAAGGATAAAGGAATCACCCCTCCAAACCATTCAGCATTGCACCCTTAGCTTGTGTGAACTGGGTAGCAGCTTGTGCAACCGCACAGGAGCTGAGGATGAGATGTGGGCAGAATGCTGGATAATACTCTCTCTTGGATGAAAGTTTCCATATTCTTTTGCGACAGCAACTTGCATATAGCGCTGTTATGTGCAAGTTGTTGTTGTTGCATAAGCATGTTGTTTTACATAAGCACAGTAAGCACTAATCACTGGGTGTCGGGAGCTGGCAAGAAAGTTGTACCACAGGTAGTGTCCTAACACTGCTGCAGAGGTGTGTGCTCACACCTGGAGCTGTACTACAACCACTAAGGGGAGCCCCCATCTCATCAAATCCAATTTTGTCACCACCAGAGAGTGGCAGATGTACGAGATTGATCCTGGGGACATGAGAAGGGGGCACCATGCTAAGAAAATCTTCCATTTCAATCCTACTTGTGCTAGTACCAGCAAGGAATGCCTATTTTCAAGGGACTTGCCTTCAGATTTCTTTCCATAGCCCAAGTGTTCATATATTGGTAAGTATGGCCGATCAGCAAAGTCCTCTGATCTGTGGACAAGGGCTTCCTTCACTGCTTTATATCCATTCAGCACTACCACGTTGGTCCAGCAGTTCTGGAGATTGTAGATGTTTCCAAACTTCTTCTGAAGCTGCCAAGATAAAAAAGTATGTCCCTGAAAATGAGCTGAATGTAACATCAGAAATATCACCATATCCTTTCTTAGGGCCTTTACTATTTTGTGATTTTTTGAGGTGCTTTTATTCAGAAATCTTCAGCTGATCTTTGACCTTTGTCTTTGCTGTGCAACAGCTCAGTGCCAAACAGCAGCTGAAGCAGGGATCAATGCTCCACGAGTGGAAAAATTTAGAGTACACCTATCCTGGTGTACAAACTGTTGCCATGAACATTGTGCAAGTATTTTGGATTTTGTCAAGGACCTTTTTGGGGATTTTGAAAGGCTGCAAGTTCAACAATTAATTATTTCCTAATATTTGTATTTACTTTGATTGAAAGACTAGGTAAGTTTTTAGTCTACTTCTACTGAAGGAAATATTAATGATTAAGTGATATGTAATTTTTTTTAAAATATGCATTTATTCCTAAAGACCTACCCAGAGCTAGGTTTCCAGAAACATTGTAGGAAAAGACAATTCTACGCTGGAGTTTTAGGTCAACTTTCTCCTTAAAAGAATGTACACATCCAGTATGACTGGTAACTGGCGCACACCCTACATCTGCTGTGATCTGTAAGAAACATCATGCTGACAGCAGGATGAGAGCACAGTTAATCCTGTCAGCCATGCACTCACTGTGGGATCTGACCTCGGAACTGTCTCCTCCAGGTAGACAAGCCCTTTAACTGGACATAGACTCCTGGGAAGGCAGGTCAAAGCTCCCCCGCTAGTCAGGAACACTGAAGAAAGCACTCAGGAGCATGTTGTTCAAAGACATGCATTAGTAGTGATGCCCCACAGTTTAATTTCTCTTTTTTTTTTATATTTTTTTTGTTGTTGTTGTTGTTTGGGTTTGGGGGGTGGTATTTTTTTGGTTTTGGTTTGGTTTTTTTTGTTTGTTTAAAAACTAGGAGTCTTCATTTCTGCACTGTAGCATTGCAAGGAGTCAAAGTACTTATTTGCAGTAGGGTTGAAAAGTGAATTAGCACTTCACTGGCACTAGAAATACATAATTAAAAGTGATTACTGGTCAAGATTGTGGTTAGCATGTTCCTGACGTGATATGATTTGAAAATGGTATGCTTTTGGACTACACACAAGCACGTAATACAAATGCTATATTTAGTTTCTCCATTTGGCAGGTTGTGGACAGACAGCTGAACAGCGCTGTCCTAGAAAAGAGGGCTTTAGAGTTTGCAAGCTGAAGCACAAAACCCCCATGGTTTATCTGCTGCAAGCTGTGCTGTGCTTTTCCTTTGAGAAAAGCTAAGCCCTGACTTTGAATGGGAATGCTACCGAGATTTTGGGCATTGCTGTTGGGGCAAATCCCACAAGCTGATCTCTTTAACTGAAACTGTCACATACCTGTCACATTCATGCTTCAGTAACTCCCATGAAAGTTTGCCATTCCAGAGCCTCATTCTCAGCCCAGATATTTGTTTGTCTTCCCTTGTTTGTACATCTCCCTGTTCCTTTGCCCCCAAATCTGCCCCCGTGGTAGGATGGTGGCCAGCTCTACAGCATCACCTATCATTGGGGGCACAACAGCTCACGCAGAGGTGAGGAGATGGAGGTTGGTGAGGGGTGTGTGATTATTGTTAATCTGTGAGGGCCAAGTCAGTGTCCTTAGGCAGTGACTTGCTTCATCCTGGACTTTGGAGAGGGCATTGCCCTTCGGCTTTGTGCAAGGTCATGCCAGGGTGTACCCCACCCCTCCTGGTCGTGTGAGGGGCACTTCATTGTGGGGGCTGCCACTCACCTTTTTGAAGGAGTAGGCGGGGTTGTGGAAGTCAACAGAGAGCATGGTCCCAATGAATGGCAGAGACACTGGGCCTGGTGGGTAATGGCTCCACTTCTTCCTGCGCTTCATGAAGTCAAGCAGTAAAGTAAAGACTGTAAGAAAAATTCCCAGTACAGAGATGTTGCTCCAGAGGGATGACAGCTGGGACCCCAGCCACAGGAACAATGCCATTTCGTAGCCTGTCTACTCCTTTGTCTTCCTCTTTGGACACAAGATTCTTTCTGCCTCTTTTTGCCTTCTCTTCTCTTCCGTTTCTGGCCTTTTAATATGGGACTTGGCTCGAACTCGAAGCTCCTCCTCTGCTCAGCTCAGCCCCAGGGGAGTGGTATAAGGGTCATCCCTCCTCCTGCTCCTCCTCCTCCTCCAAAGTGTTTTTGTCACTGCCAAAGGGAGCAGCTTCTCCCTATAGTGCCGTCCATGGGAGAGAACTCGGTGAGGTCCAGGTGTTTGGGCACCCTCTCCCACAGCCAAGATGAGATCACAGTTCACAACATGCAACCAGTCTTGCTGCATTCTCACGGGGTGATTTGGAAAGAGTTTATTTAAATCTGTGTCACCTTCTCGGTAGTACAGGCAAGTCAAGGGAGAAGCAGCTTCTAAACACAGATCACCCAGGTTTCTGTTTGCAGAGCTGAGGATTGGTTCCATTGGACCATGAGAAAGCTCAGGTTAGGTCAAACATTCACTTACAGAAATCACTTGTCACAGAAATTAGCCTAAAACAGTGACCTGAGACTTTAAAAATCATTTATGTTTCTGGGATTAACAGTCTTTATCCAACTCCAAAAGTCAGTCAGCATGATGACCTTGGCTTTTGTAGTACACAGATCAGCTACAAAGGGAGAAAGGAATATATTATAAGGAGCCTCGATTTTCCAGCCTTTGCAGCAGCAGTAATGCAAACACAATTATGGAGTTAGTCAAAGTATTTCCTAAAGCAGCACAGCTGTGTGCTCCTGGCATCTCTGCCATTGGAGATCAATAACCTTGCTCTTAGGACAGTTAGTTCTAGATAAAAAGAAGCAGTAAAGCCATCACAGTGTGATCAGAGGAAAACTCTTAATGGAGAAATTGCTGCAGCAGCAATGGAGAGCTCAGAATGCAAAGTTATGCTCCTGTAGAGGCTGTGCAGGCAGCTCTGCTGTGCACCCAGGGCCTCAAGATGCCCCTTTCCCTGGGAGGCACCTCAGCACTCATTATCTGTGTGCTGAGGTCACCTCACTGGAGTCTACAGCACAATCCTGTTTTGAAAGTATCATGACTCAGGGTTCACCTCAAGTAGCTGTAAACAAACATATGCGGCACAGGAAACAATGGGGGGAACTACCAGCCCCCACACAACTGAAGAATTGTGATTTCTTTTGTGTTACAGAGACATGCTGGGATAGTTCACATGCCTGGAAAGCTGCCACAGGTGGACATAGTCTCTTCAGGAAGGACAGGCTGGAAATGATGAGGAGTGTGTTGTGCAGAGGAGGGCCCAGAGCTTTGCCATGGGACAGCTGATGGGCCAGTTGAGTGCCTATGGGCAAGGAGAAGGTGGCAAAGCTCCACAGGCAGTGTTGTGCCAGGCACTCACTACAAAATTCTTGATCAAGGAGAGAAAGTTAATAGAGCCATCTCACATGATTGCAGGCCATAGCACTAACTCATGGTGTGCTTTAACTGGAGGAGCTGCAAGGTCAGGCACAATCCAGGTGGTTTCTGGAGCATGCTGAAGACAATTTCTTGACACAGGTGATTGATGAGACAACTAGAGGACATGCTGTACTGGGTTTGCTGCTCACGAAAAAGGAAGAATTGGTCCAGGACGTGATGGTCAAGGATAAGTTTGCCTGCAACAACCATGAAACTGTGAACTACTAAATCCTGCAAGAAGTCAGGAGGAAAAATAGCATTACTGCCCTTGCCTTCAGGAGAGCTGATTTCATCTCATTCAGTGATCCATTTGACAGGATACCAGAGGGAGTTGCCCTGGAGAGTAAAAGGGCCTAGGAGAGCTGGTAGTTCTTCACAGGCAGTTTTCTCAAAGCGTGAGAGCATTTATTAACTTGACACTGTTGAAGCCTTTAACACCATTTTCCACAGTATGCTTATAGCTAAATCAGTGAGATACAGACTGGCAAAGTACATGATAAAGTGGGTGGATGATTGTTAGACTATGGGGCTCAAAGAGTTGGGATCAGCAGTACAGAGTCCAGCTGGGGGATGATCACTAGTGACATCCATAGGTATCTATACTGAGGCTGATAAAGTTTAAAATATTAACAACATGACTGATGGGACAGAGATCACTCTTGGTAAGTACAGCCTGGGAGAGCTAACAAGAGCTGAAGTACGTTTGCAGAGTAGCCTGGGAGTTCGTTGGCTTTTGAGTACCCAAAATGTTTCAAATAGCTCTATTGTGAGATCTCAGGAGACAGAGCTGTGACAGTCCTCTACTCAGCGGACTGGCTTGAGCAGGAGATGGCTGAACGCTAAAAGGGGATCAAGGACTTCCTCCCACACTGATTTTCATGACCCATTTACTCAGATGACAAAAGATGGGAAATGCGGTCCAAAGAACATCAGGGGACATCTCCTGATCACCCCATCAGTAAAAGGAAGTTACCTTGCCTGTTTCACTTTATTTTGAGCTCCACCTTTATGAACTTCAGCTGAAAAATATCTGTCTGGGTCCTTTCCATTCTTCTTACCTTGACTAGAACCAAAGGCTCTTGGACTCCTATCACTTACCTGCAGGCTCTAAGAAGGATTGTTGATTGGAATTCAGGAATAGAACATCACCCTCAAAGGCCATCAGAAGAAGAACTCTCCAGCTGCTCTGATTCCTATGGCTCAACCTTGACATAAGGCAACAAAGCTGGAACCTGAAGAAGGCACCAGCTTAAGAAAAAAAAATATTACACAGACACACACCTCCCAATTTACACCTTTCCAAAAGGTTTCTGGGTAAATGATCTTTATCCCTTTCAGACTGCAGGATAGCTTCTTCTGCTTAGGGCTAGTAACAAGGACTGCCGTTTCTGCAAAGGACTGGAACAACCGTTATAGCTTTGGTAATTTCAAAGGAACAATTTTCAAAGCAACCAAAGAAACGATAGACAACAAATCTTTTTCTCAGAGAGAGAAAGAGAAAAGGGTAATTATCCTTCTGAAGAATGAAAGATGTTCATTTGCATTTGTTTTCAATAAAGTAATATTTTGAGCAATTTTCAAGTCACGGAAAAAATCCTCCTAATCCATACATATTAATTTTAGCTAGCTGTTGCCCTGCTGTGCTGGGTGCATGTCTTTGACTGTGAGGAGTCAATTAAGAGACGAGCTAAGTGAAATTACAGAAGTTGCATGCAGACATCAACATTCTTTGGCTGGAGAACCTGCATTGCAAACAAAAAGGGAGCTTTGAGAAAAAGCTTATTGCAAAACAAAGCATCAAGAAGTAAGGTAAAGCAAGAGTTGCCTTTTTTTAATGCAATTTTAATTGAGCCTTTTTGTCCATGTAGTCCATAAGATCATTTTTAATGATGATGTTGTGTTATATATGTCCTCTTTGAAGGACTTTCTCTTTATTCAGTGCACAGAATAGATGATCTCTTGCTAATCTTGTTTTAATTACACTATTTGACTTCAAAGCCTGTTTTGCCACCTGCTGTTCACGCCCTGTCCATAAGGGTGTTTTAGATGGGCTTTTCCACAGTGATCATCAAGTGACTCCATGGGTTTGGAGCAGACAGTCTTTTGTACCCACAGGATTCCTCGCAGGTGCCGCCAGTGGAGGCAAATGACCTTCTAAGTGTTTGTACCAAATAGGAAAAGCCTTGAAGCTGCCGCACACAGGACCCGTGCCCAGCTCCCAGCTGGGGCTGCAAGTGGCTTCTGCAGATCTTCCTGCAGAATCACAACTTTGGCACACTGGACATGAAGGTCACAGATTAGTGCCTGCTTATGAAAACTGCTGTTTCAGTAATTACCCAGCATCACATACTCATTTCTTCATAGAAGTGGGGTGAAAATCTTTCAATGTCCAAAGAAACACCCTTCCCTTCTTCTTTGCTTCAACACTGGAGCCAGCCAGGAAGCACTGCACAGATAGCATGAATATTTCCTTGAGCTTTCAGAAGATTTTCATCCAAATCCCAGCAGGTTGACTGCTTTCCCCCTAACACCATTAGATAGACTCAAACCTCAGCAATGTTTCATTCTGGAGGAGCAAAGCCTCTTGGAACAGCATTGGTCAGCGTGAAGCTTGCTGCTTTCATTCCCTGGCTGTCCATCTCTCAGCCTACAGCAGAGCTGGGTCTGATGAAGACCCCAGAAACCTTTCCTCTTTGGTGGCCTCATCTGAGCCCAGAAAACATGGCCTCACACTCAGTTCCAGACTTTTTTGGTCTTTTCTCCACCTCCTTTTTTCTGCCCACCATCTCTCTTTTGCCTGTTTTGCCTTCACTTGGACAGCCTCTCCTCCTGACCATTTCAGTGCTGGAAGGGGCAAGAGGTGCACAGAGGAGACCAGCTTCACACTTGTCATTTACCCTTGCCAGCCTCTGGCAGCCAGCAACAACCACCACCTGCTTTGTTCAGACATCTTGGGGGAATTTTAGATGAAAAACTGAGAACTCTATCAAGCACACGCAAACTGGGTTTTCTAGTGCTTGTAACGTAGCCAAGTTTGAGCACAGTTTTAGAGAGCTGGTGCAATGTGTCTTCCTAACACAAAGCTGCCTCCTGCCAAATTTTGCATGTAATGCTTCAAAGCATTAAACTGAGAACGGAAAATATCACCAGAAATTTTTCTAATGGGTTAAGAGAAGGTCAGATAAACAATGGATTTCTAAGAACGATGTCAGCCATTA
The DNA here is from genome assembly GCF_003945725.1 of Corapipo altera. Classification (NCBI taxonomy): domain Eukaryota; kingdom Metazoa; phylum Chordata; class Aves; order Passeriformes; family Pipridae; genus Corapipo; species Corapipo altera. The sequence goes on from NW_020884873.1 coordinate 18,047,984, forward strand.
GAGAGGGATCAAAAAATTTTTGGCTGAATGTTTCTAAACAAATTTAGCCTGAGGCACAACCCTGACTCAGGAAATTTTAGTCTCTGCTGGTTCCTTGTGATTTTCTTGGCCCTCAGAGGGGGGAGTTTAAACATTGGGTACTTCTGCATCCTTAAGATGGACTGTGCTAACAGCTTGTTCATAATAAAGCAGTCAGCAGAACTGAAATAGCCAAGTCTTTCATAGTTACTGTTACTATGACTTACTGCCAACCTTCCCACATTGCAAAGAAATCTGTTCTTCAGGCTTTTCTTCCTTAAATTCCCCATGGCTTCCTACCCTTTTTCCTATATCAGTCACAGCAGTTCACTTATCACCAAGTGGAATTGTAGTTGGACTTTGCTTCCTTCATCCATCCCTTCCCATGCTATCCCATCCCCATACATGTCTCTTGCTCTTAAAGAGCAACGACTCTGAACTTGGTACTGAAAGCAGGGCAGGTCTTGGGCCCCATCTTTCCACCCAGAGAGACAACTCTGTGCTGGTGCCATAAGATGTTGAGGAGCCAGGCTCTAGCAACTACTGTGAGCAGCTGGGCAGCATGACCTGAGCAGTTGCTGCAGGTGTCAACATCTGGATGAATAAAGCAGCCACAGAGATGAAGTTGTTCCCAGACAAGCCGCAGACAGTAAGGTCTGAAGAATGGAAATTGTAAGAGCAGAATGGCTTTATTATGACTTGATATTTCACAGAATTGAGATGGTAGAGGACTGAGCTCACACCTATAGGTAACGCTGCCCGGTAAGGGTTTTGCCAGTTCAGGAAGTGACTGGCCAAGGGTAGTCATGGACCCTAACCTCAGCATCCTCGTCATGTTAACTGGGGTTAAAGCAGAAATCAAAACAAGCTAGCTTGGTTTTAGTCACTACATTCAAGTTCAGGTTCTCCTACAGGCCTTAATTCCTCAGGCTAAAATGTTCCCACTGCTACCTTAACCCGAGTTAGCCAAACGGAGCTCAGCACATGCAATTTCTAACTCCAGCATGGAGAGGTAACGAACCAAGGTGCTGTTTGGCACAAGCTGTGGTACCAGCACTGGTCTAAAATGCCTCCTGAAGATTCTGTTAAACCTCTGTGATGTGGCTGAGCTCTGGGAAGATGCCTGCTCGTTCAGAAAATGACTGGCATCAGTCTTGACTCACACTCTCTCGTGAAACTGTCAGAAAAATATGGCTTACGCCCCCGATACCACAGGCTGTTGATTTGTCTCAGCTGCTGGTTTTGCTTATTAAGCTTCTTGGGAGCTGTGAATATATTGCTTTTCTTTTCATTTTTGGTTCAGTACTGATACCTTGGGGTTTTGCTTTGCTGTAATGAGAGCATCCAGGGGAATTTTGGACACAGCTCCTGGCTAAAATCCTGTTATTAATTTTTTTTCGTAAGAGATGCATTTAAATCCATATGGGGAAATTCATTCTGCTTTCCTGAAGTGTGAGATCAGCGTGACACCTTTGAAAATAATAGTGTGATTAAATCCAGGTTTTGGAAGCCAGACAGACAAAAGCATCTTGGTTTAGTTTCTGCCATTGATTTGCCCTGTGAGTTAGAGACAAGCACTCAGCTGGCTGCTGGCTCCGTTTCCTTGCTTGCAAAATGTGTTTAATGGAGCTGTTTACCCAGTTGTGATAACGAATCTACAAATCTTGGTGCAAAGGACGTTAATGAGCACCGATACCATAATTATTACAAAGCAAAGAGGGAGTTGCCAAAGATCTCAGAATAGAGATTAAAATAGATAAAGAGCTAATTTGAAGACTCGCTTTTGTTCCAGGAAGTGTCTAGCTATGATCTTTTTCTTCTGGCAGAGGGAGTATTTCACAGGGAGCATTTTGCTGCTGTTTCCATGCATTGGAAGGATAGTCAGGATGCTGTTTTTTCATAGTTAGGTACTCAATTCAGTTATTTATGAATCAAAATAAAAAGGGAAGCTAATCTGACTAAAATGAGAATTGCATTTTTCTGATGTGCTTATGGCTCTCAGGAGTAGACAGAAAAACCTTGGGTGATGCTGTCTCCTCATAGGCAAGTCAGATTTCTCCCTTTTTTCACTCTAAGCTCATTAGCCTGTTTCTGATGGCTGCTGAACATCCCTGGCTTCCTAGGAAAGCATTCAGAGCAGCGTGTGCTCAGCACATCTCAGAAAGGGGAGATGAAGGGAGGCATTACTTCTGAAGCATACTTGCTGTTAAAATTTCCTTACAGTCCATGGAGGTAGAAGTGACTCTCTCTCTTCACATCACCTTCCTGCTGGCTTGGTGGCTGTGATTGCTCCAACGGTAAGAGTAAAAATATTCCTGTTCTGGGAAAGTGGTGCATTATCTACTTTGTTATTTAAGCATGTGCTCAGAGTGATGCCACAGCAGTTTTTTGGTACATGCTGTTAGCTCCTGCCTCATTCAAGTTACACAGACATTTTCAATACTGTGAGCATGTGCTGTCACTCGGCTCAGGACCCCTTTTCTTCCCTTCTGCCACCACATTTGCACAGCTGTTTAGCATGGAGAAACTTTTGTTAGCTGACCTGTCACTGTATGACAAGGTGTGCAGACAGGAGACTCTCAAACCCGGTCTTTTTGTGTGTTTGCCTTAAGGCCAGGTCTGGCGGAGACAGCAGGTTCTACAGAAAGAGTAGAACCATGCCTAGTCTGGGGCCCTGCTGTATCTGTCTCTACAGAGCGACGATAGCAAGTATCTGCTCCTTGTGAGGTTAAGACTAAACTGCAAGGGAACTAAAGCACAGGGCATCAAACATAGTACCCACCCGAGTGAACTGAGCCCAGGCACTTTTGCCCACCTGGGTTCAGACTGCCAGTGCAAGGCAGGCAGCCCACTCTCTGTGGTACCAGCAAAAAAGTTGCAGGCAGAAGTGACACTGAAGCTTTTCTGGGTTTAAAATACAGTGAATGCAGGTTCAGTGTACTTTCATGAACCTGGATGTTTTCTGTAGCTATTTATTAACCTCGCACAGCCCAAGGACAGGCATTTGCTGCTGCATGGCTGAACAGATGCAGGTGGTGGGAGGTACCTGCACGTTGGGCATGTCATGGGCACGTGTGAGTCACATGGCAGGGACAACACTGGGAACATGGTTCCCACTGCCACAGTAAAAGTGACATGAGTCCAGCTGGCACCCCACAAACAGAGAGCTTTCCATCCCTGCAATGGGCTGTCAGCAGGCTGCCAACGGATCCTCCTCCAACCACTAAAAATGATGTGGCTTCTCCCGGCAGTCTGCGAAAACCAAAAGACACCTCTAGCTTTGTTCACTAACAAATCAGAACAAATCCCAACAATCTCCACACTCCTGTCTTACTCACAGGCACCTGAGGAGCTTTGAGGAGCAGGAATTAACGACAAGACGGAGAAAAAATAGTGGCTGATAGAGAAATCCAAGGAGAGGAGGGAAGAAGTGGTAAAGACAGCACAGTCTGAACAGCAGACTGTCACTGGCAATGGCACATGTAGTAACAGGCCAGACTTAACGGCAGAGGAAGATGTGGCTGCTGCTCCCTGGGTACAAATTGACAATTTTTCTGTCAAGCAATTAATGATCTCCTGAATTCTGCCCTTTGCTCAGCAGTCCATTAAGGCAGTAGAAGATGATGAGTGGAAGAACTTACAGCAATTCTATTAAGAAACTATAAATAACTTTAACACTAAAAATAAAATGCACATTTGCCCCAGCGATTTTTGTCTAAATTATATTAATGCACTAAACTGAAAATACTCAAACATATAATTTTGATGATCTAAACCCTCTGTTAATCATTTCTGAGAGCATAATGTGCTTGTTGTTAGAGTACAGAGTTTATTATTTTGCTATTTTCATAAATAACGCAGCATCAAGCTCTTGTTAGCAATTTTTCATGATTTTATCTTCACTTTTTCTGTCAGTATAAACAATGGCTTGAATACAAGTCAGTGTTTAGAAGTTTTTCTCAGTGTGCTGGAAACAGAAGATTGTTGTGTGTCACTATGACAGTGAAATGGGTTGTTTATATTTGATTTCTGTGTGATGCTCCTAATGATAGTTCATGCTTCACAAATCTGAATGTGCATTGGAAATCAGAATGTGTATTTTAATTTTTTTTTATGAATAGGAAACCCACAAATAACTTTTGGTTTGAAATAGTGGTTCAGTCATGCTTACAGTTCGATTAATAACAGTGGTAGCATATGGAGTGAAATAGAAATCAGAAATAATGAAAGTGCAGGCAAGATCTTACTACAGAGTGTTTAGCTGGTCGGTTACCCTTGGAGCTCTATCCCAAATGATCTGTAGGTTACTTTTGCCAATAGTACTTGCTACACTCTCATATAGCAACCATACATAACAAGCTTATTTCTCTGTGCTCATTTGTAATTGTGGTTTTGCGTCATCAACAAAAATACTCCCACTCTTTTCCCCAGGAGGTATCCATGAGCAGTGATCTTTCCACAGGAAGGAAGAAGGATCAGAAGTGATGGCTGCAAGGGAAACTGAAAAGGAAAGTATTTTCTTTGTGTTTTTTAAGCTGACCGAATGGATTCTGAAAGACATCACACTGCCATGCTGTGGGTGGTGAGTGGCAGAGAAATGACGTGGGAAGCACTGGGGCCTGCTCTGCTCCTTTATCATGGCAAAACACCAAGCTCCTCGACATAACCAACCTCCCCACCTGCAGAGAAGCAGCACCTTCCTAAACCTGCTGACTCCCAGGACCCCAGGGGATGGCTCTGTGGTGCCTGCAGCCCAGAGCAAGGTGTTGCTGAGCACCAAAACATGCAGGGCTGAGCTAGCCATGAAAAAGTAATGCTTTTGTGATAACAGTACTTTAAAAGTTCATGTTGTGTTGCTTAAAAAAACCCACGAAAACCTGGAAATTTTCAAAGCCACACCACAGATGGAGATGACAAATCTTAATTTTCCCATGGACTGAATACAGGCACTATGTATGTGAGTTAGCACTTTTCTGCAGCTCCCTTCTCATTTGTGTTACTCCAGGATAAGACAAATTGACTCATATCCAGAAAGAGAGAAAGGTCTAAAACAAGTCCTCAATTATTTATTTACTTTATTACTCCTTATTGCCTATTCCAAAGTCCAGAGCTTTTTGAATTGCTTTCACTCTGTTTTGAACTACAACCTAAGTTCGGGGGTGGCCTTTGCACTCAGGACTAAAACTTCAGCAACTATTTCTAATTTTCCCTGTTTTCCTGTGCAAGTCTCATAAATTTGATAGTGAAGGGCACCTCCTGTGCTGACAGCTTTGTGGCAGATGGATCCCACCACCCACACGGACCTGTGGAAACAGAATCCACATGGGTCTGTACAAGCACACCTTGCTGCTTGTGGTGCCGGAGGCAAGAGGGGTAGAGGAAAAAGCTGCCAACCCAGCCAAGTCGACTTCTGTGGTCTCTGCTGTGAGCCTGAGAGCTGCCACTGATCACACTGTCTTCTCCTGGTTGGTTGCTCTGGGGAAGTGTCTACAGACCCTCAGGGTAGTACCCACTCTCAGTGTCACACAGTGCACAAATTTTCAGCTGGGAGCACAACAGGCACGGAAAGGCTGCAGGTCACACACTAAACCAATGAACAACAAAATTTGCCACCAAAAAGGCATTCGGAGAGCAAATGCAATGTGCGAACTCATTCACACCTGTTATTTGTTGCTCAGAGCTGATGAAAAACAGCATCAAGCCCTACCTCTCAACAGGGGGAGCAGGCAGGCAGACATGCCGCCACCCCCGCCAGAAAGGGGTGCTGTAAAAACCTCCTCTGAACAGAGAAACTTTCATCTTCTGCCTCATCTGCTCTGACTCTGCCCTGCAGATTACAAAGGGTGGTTTCTCATCAGCCTACAAAATCAGGAGATGCACACAAAAACTTGGCTGAAACCCCGCTATACTTTCCTGTGAAAGCTAGCGGAGCAACCACAAAGCTCAGCGAGCTCAGGGGAACGGCTTTATGTCATCCTTCAAATGCTATGGGTGGCCTTTGGCCAGTCTCAGCTCCACGCCCTCTGTCCCCCCGGAGTTACTGCACGGGCTTTGCTGGAGCGTGAATCCAGAGCCTTAAGGTGGCAGCACCAGACAGCCCTCAGGGCTCTGCCCCGGAGAGCAGCTGCGGGCGGGCAGGGGGGGTCGGCACGGACAGAAACACCAGGGCTGGGAGGCGGCAGCGGCTGAAGGGTGGGCAGGTGAGCAGGCACAGGAAGGTGCGGAGAGGTCGGGCTGTGAGAAGGAAAGGCACCCAACAGGACAGAGTGGATTTTGCACCGCGTAGGATTAGGTGAGGTGGGCTGAGACCTGCGGTTTCTACGCAAGGCTGAGATGGTTCACCAGCCTGAGTGTGCCCGCGCTGGCAGGGATGGAAGCCACTGCCATCTGACATGCTCCGCGATGTGCATGGCCTGGGGATTCGGTCCTACTTCCCTCAAGCAGGCTAGGCTTGACCAGAGTCAGGCTGAAGACCTCTGGTCTCCAGAGTGTCAACCAAATGTCAGGTTTGCTGGAAAGCAGGAAAAAAAGCAAGCAGGGAACTAGCAGGAAGTTTAATTTAAAAGAAATAAGGCCTTGAAGACAGAGGCTCTGGTACCTCTCCCAAAGGCTTCACGAAGGCAGTGATCCGCACTCCTCCTTCCTCCTGGCTGTGGAGGGGGGATCGTGGCTCAGTTCCCTGCAGGAACAGGGTCCAGAATAACCACCTGCTGCTGCCTCAACTCCCCAAGCTACTCTGGACAGCTCTGCAGGTGTGCTGGATTTCAGGATTAAAACCACTGTTAAGTACACAGCCTGACTGCCCTGACGTGTCATACCACCATGAACTGCTGCATTTATAGGCAGGGTGGAGTCAGATTCATCACCAAATGGCATGGTAGGGCGACAGAGCAAGAGGCAAGTCAAAAGTTGCAGCAATGGGAATTGTGACTAGATACAAGGAGGAATTGCTGCTCCAGGAGAACAGCTCAGTAGTACAGGAATTGGATCCCAGAAAGGGTGTGGAGTACTCACCCTGAAGGTTTTCAAAACTTGACTATCCAAAGCCTTGAACAACTTGCTATAGTTCAGAGGCTGGCCTTCACAGAGCCACCGCATTGGACGAGAGACCTGGTGCCTTCCAGTCTATTCTGAATCAGGATTTCCAGAGAGCTTTAAAACATGAATGTGGATGACAGGTAAAAATTTGATGTGTGTCATTTTTGTAAGAGTTTCAGCTGATCACAGACACAATTTGAATTCTTATTTAACTCTCTGATCTAGAGTAGGTATGCCTTTGCAGACATTGGAGAAGATTTCCTCTGTTTTGGAAAAAAAAAACAAAGTTGAAAGAATCTGGAATAAATTTACTGAGTCTAAAAAAAACAAAAAAAAATCCAAGAGAGAGAAAAAGGCAGAATTTCAGGACTTCAGACCTGCCCAGATGATAAGGACATGTGGTAGACAAAAAACCCAACTGAAGAAGTTGCTGAAGTGTAAGAGCACTGCAATAGCCATGACATACCAAGGCAGGAACCTCTGTGTGAACCTTTTTGGTGCTGCCTGAGGAACAGAGACCAGCTACAGATGCCCTTGATCCTACCTCAGGAGGAGAGAGAGGGCTCCCGTATCCCAAATCCTTTGGGCTGCAATTCCAAAATACAACCCTTGAGTGACTCCAAGATGAATTAAGACTAACAGGATGAGTTATCTGCAAGCAACACAGACATGCGACACACAGATTACCTGTAAGCAATGTAAAAGATGGAGAAATGCAATGACAGTCTGTATTACAAAGACACCTGTAGTCAATGGAAATGAGGATGGAAGTGTCTCCACTTGTTCCTACCTGTTTATGTACTGTCATGCTCTTTGAATCTGAGTTGGCACAAGGTTTTTCAGAACGACTGGGGATCTTGTCTGCTCTGGCAATTACAACAGTCTGAGGTGCACAGGCTGCAGCAGAAATCAAGCTAAAACACTCGCTATCAGTTGAAGCAGAAGTGAAAACAACAGGGAAATACAGGAGTTGGTGGTTTGTCTGTCCTACAACAGGAGTTGCCGTGTTGTGTGGCTGTGAGAAGCTCATTTCAAGGATAAGCACTTAGGAAGTCACAGCCTGAAGGTACAAAGCCTGCTTACTCCATGGAAGGATTTGCTTTGTGAATACTGCCTGTTTGCCAGACAGAGGCACAGTGCCTTGTGGGAGCCTCTGAATCGTGACATTTTAGTTGCTGAAACTCTGACCCTGAACTCCTGACAGACCTTGGCTGCGGTTTTTACCACTCCCACCCAAGGTCACACAAGCTGGTCAATGCACATTTTTTCTCAGCTATTGAACCCTTGTACTCGTGTATTTCTGGACATATGTATACACTTACAAATCAAAAAGGTAAGTGCATATGTTCTTAAAAACTGCAAACTGGTATATCTTTAATGCACCTAGTGAAGAAAAGGGTAGGCCAAGGGGCTGCAGCAAACAGCCAGATGAAAAGGCTGCTCAGGCAAACCCCAGACTTGTTCTTTCTCTTGCATTGTGAAGAACAAGAAAAAGTTCCACTAGACCCTGCATAGAACAGCTGACTGCAGATTGAGAAAGATTGTTTAGGTTTTTGATCAGCTACTCCCAAGGTCCAAGTAACTCCAATAAATGCTAAAAATAAGGGGCAAATCTCTCTATTTTGTCAGAAATGGTAAATACAGGTTGCCAAGATTTCTGGTGTCTGTCTCGAGCAGCTCTTTCAGACAGCTCAAATGAAACCCTAGAAAATGAACATCAGCTTTTGCATTCCACAGTTTCTGTGGGGTGCTACTGACTGGAGGTAGAAAACCAACACAAGGCATGTCTGAGGAAGGACCAGCCAAACCAGGTGACCTGGGCAACATCCCCTCCTGAAGCACAACTAAGACTATCATCTATTTGGAACAACCATTTGGATGCAAAATGGTTTTTCTATGTTAAAGAGTTGATTTGAGGGCCTGTTGCTGTGCAGTCTAATAAATGGCACACAGTATGTTTGGTATGGTACATTCCTGGACTGTTCTTCCAAAACTCACACACATCTACTTCACACAGAAGAGATCATCAGGAACAGCCACCTTCACCAGTGAGGACTACAGGCCTTCAAGTGCCTTTCTGCTGGTCTCAGGTCTCCTCTTGTGTCTTCGCATAACTAAAGGGAGCCCCAAGAACACACCTTCCCTGACTTCCACTGACCAGATATTTCTCCATCGCTCTTTTCACATGATTACACCACTTGTAAAAGGTTTCTCACCTCTCCTTGTCTTTGAGAGGAACTTTGGACCATAAAGCTGCCGTGCTCAGCTTCAGGCTGAATCCATCAAATGTGGGTGGTAAGTAGTGTTCGAGGCCAATGGGCCACACTCCAAAGCAGAATTTGTCCCAGTTACTGGCAGTCTACAGTCACTGTTGTCAATTATTAGGGATCAGAATTAGTGTTTCTCCTTCTAATTTGTACATCTTTTGATCTGTTCATCTTCTAGACTGCGATAATTCTGCGCAGTTAAAAAGGTGCACCTTCTTCACCTCTTCTGAAGCAACAGACCACAAACTCAATGTTTGCTAAGCCCACCTTTCACATTTGTCATGAGGAATGTTTACACTTCTGCTCTACCAGCATATTTTTCAAGTCCTTTGTGTTCCTGTGGCAACATGCTGCTGCTGTTTTTAATAAAAATGAGTGGTACAGCCGGAGTAGGCACCAAGGACTGCACCCATCAGTATCATCTCTTTAAGGCTGCCAATGCTCACTTCCATCTCACAGCTCTGAAAACTTCTCCTGGTAGACTTTCCTGTCCTGTGCAGCCAAGAACATTTCCTACTCGGAGCAGAACTGAACACAACTCTGGAAATCTGCTTAGAGACTACAAAATCGGGCTACTCTGGTTTTGGTAGCTGCAAAAGTCTTCAGCAGCAGCACTAGAGAAACTTTGCTTATTTTCTTGCAGAGAGCAGCTCTTTGGTTTCATTCCCAAATGGACACTTAGATTTTTGCCATCTATCACCTGTACAGGTAACAATTCCTCTTCAAAAGTTTTAGCCACAGCAGCACCCCAGGTGAACAGACATACTGCAACATCCAGTGACCTCCTCATCTTGGGCTTCCAAAGCAGCAAAGATTTTACAAAACCCAGAAGTGTTACATTAAATTGGTCTTTGTTCTGCTTATACAAACTGTGCTTTCTTGCCTCTCTGAGATCCATTTCTACCTGCCAATTCTTAATTTCAACACTGAACAATAATCTGTCTGTTTTTCTGTATTTCCTCTGATTACAAATGGGAACCAAGAGATCTGTCTTACTTATAAGGTACTTCAACTCCAGGTGATGAAAAAAGTGCACAAGAAGAAGTAGATACAAGTCAAATAGCTATTCATGGTAATTCCAACAGTCCCCAAAATAATGTCCTCAAAATAATTTACAATTTATAAGAATCTAATGATTCCATTTCTCTTCTGAGAGGGCAATCCAGCTCAGGTGTGCAGGAACTCAGGTGAAAGTCTAATTAAGTTTTCCTAATACAAATGCTATAAAATGTAGACTTCTATTTTTTTAATAAAACCATGAAATGTGGTAACCTTTCTTTGATAAACTGTCTTCAGCTCAGGGAACTCTCACACAATGTAGATTTATCCTTAGACCACCTATTTATCTTTACTGTAAATGCCTCCCAGATCTTTCCCTGACAATTTCTCTGCCATTCTTTGCTGCTCCCCACTAAAAGATGCGGCACTGAAAATAAGCAATTTCAGTAAAACTCAGGAAACCATTGCCATGATTATACATCAAAGCCAGGGAGCACTGACCTCCAAACCCACTGCAAACTTGAGTCTGGCTGTTAGCAGGTGTAGCTACAGCCCCAAAGCCCCAAATGCAATGCAGGTGGTATTTGCAGATGACCTGGCTGTGCTCACGTTCAGTAGCACGTGCAGGTTTTATCACACAGAGGAGAACACACCAGGCCGAATCCTGATCCCCAGCTAGAGCAGAACATTTTCTTCACAGAAGAGTTGCTATGAGCTGGAAGACTGTTTTTCTTGTTCAAATTATTTGCATGGGAGGTAAGTCTCTCTAGAGCTGCTAAGAAATACCAGCATGTCTAAAGCTGGCCAGGTAAGGTCAAAACCTTGAAACCATAGTGTTAAAACTGACTTAAGCAATACATTACAAAAACCCCCTAGAGGATGAAGAGGAAAGGGAAGCAATCTTGGCTCTCGGTATAGCCCCGTGCAAGAAACCAGCAAACAAGCAATGCTTCCCTTCTAATTCAGGCTCCCTTCTGTAGAAGCACTAACTGGGATATGGGTCCCACTTAAGAAATTAAATCCTACAAAAAGATTCTGTAAGCAGCACCCTCTTCATGCATCAGCTGGATGACAGAGCTGACCTTTTGGATCCCACTAAAAGTACAGAGCAAAATATTAAACACTCGCATGCAGAGACAACGACAGCAATTTCAGTGACCTTTGCACTCAAAAGGAAAACTTAATTCTCTCCTTCAAAGCTCTAGATAATAATTTTTAGCTGAATAGCACAGGTCAGTTTGGGAGCTGATGGTGCAGGTATCATATGGAATGAATTTTTCAGTGATGTGCATTAGCCAAGCTTTCTTCAGTGTGCAGCAATGCCAGAGAGAATAACCAGAGTGTTACTGGTCTCCCACAATTTTCTAATAATCACCTTTGCCCTCTACCTTTATTGACTAAATTCTCTGACTCACAATATGCTGCAGGAGCTCTATCTTTTACAAAACCCGAAACAAAAAACCAAACCCAAGACTAAACATGTTTGTTAGAATCTCATCCTGTTTCACAACAGGGATTCTAACCCAAAACTAAGATTGAAACTGCACTTTCAGCATCTCATAACAAAGTCAGTAAAGCCACATCTTTGTGTTTTCTACATCTGTAACTGAACCTGGATTGCCTGTCCTCTTTCTGTTCTTTTCCACATAACTTTTAATCACTTAAAAAAAAAATCCAGAGCAATGACGATATATTCATCCTCAACCATCCAGATATCCTGTTCCACTTCCAAAGATCTGATATTTCCACTCAATTTTCTAAATTTTTACATAGAGGACTGCTTCTTCCAATCATTTTGCTAAGTCAAGGATCTAATCAGACAAACCCATACTGTGTCGCTCTACCAAGTATTTCTACCATATCCAGGACACCCACTGCACTCAAGACAGCACAGGTAGTTTCCTGATGTAATGACATGATTAATAGGCATGCTAATTTAGAAAGTTTATATCCAACTCAGCCCCAAAATGTTCGCCCTATAAATGGTAAATGTACCAGTTTAAGGTATTATTTCCTCACATACATTCTTATGTACATTACAGTTCACACTGCACATTAAACAGTCCAAATACCAGAGCTGTCATTTAATTGTCCACATCTCAACAAAGTACCTTTTTTTAAATGCATGTCCTACTGAAAATATATTTCTTTACCTTGGCATTAGCTGGACTCCGTGAACTATATGTGCAACATTCTTCAGCAGATGCTCTGCCCTGACCCCCTCAATGTTTTTTGTTTCAACACCATTTCACATCATCACTTTGCTTTGCTCTAAGCATTTCAGAAGGTTCAAGAATATCACAACCCCAGGTAAAACCCCCTTTGTACCTACGTGGTACAGATTAGTGGGATGGTCATCACCTTCTGCAGTGGCAGCTGAGACTGGTTTCTCCTGTGCTGCACAATCCAGGAGTCTATGCCTTGGACTTCCAAGTGTGGATTTCAACATGCAATAAAAATCCATGACAATCAGCAGCTCCTGGTATCGGGATATGCTTGCTGTACATATTCCAGGGTCTCCGTCAGCTCCTGCAGGAGGAGTCCCTTTATCCTTATCACATCAACAAACATCCTTTGCATGTAGAATCCATTGCATATCCTTTATGGGAAAACATGATCTTTTCCTTTGACCCTGTTCAGCACTGGTGACTTACTCTGGTTAGCCACTGGAGCTTCCTTTTTAAATGGCAACCACACACTTCGGAAACGCTGCTAAATCCCCACATACAATTGCCACCACACTGGTGTAAGTCTCCTTCCTTTCAAGAGATCCCAATGGGAGTCAGACAGCATGGAGAAACACTTTGAAAATGAGCCGCCTTATCCAAACTCTCATTAGGTCACTCACTCCTCATCCAAACAGGTAATTCCCAAGTGGCTGGCAGGCCACTCATTTTCATTTATACACAATCTGCTTCAATGTTCTGCTGCAGGTCATTTCTGCTCCACAAATTCTAAATTACAAAGACTTCCAACCCTTTTCTTTCTTTCAAGTTTAGGGTATCCATGAGATCAAGACGTTAATTGCTTTTGCAGGATGGAGTAGGTAAACGTTCTGTACAACAGCTGCTTTCAGAATCCACTCAGCACTTTATTATTTTCTCAGCCAAAAGAAATTTTTATTTCCAACTGGATTTATGACTGTTCTGGATCATTTCCAGGTTCTCCCAAGAAGCCATTACACGTTGTTTAAATTCCTTCTGGCTTGGTTTTAGAATTGTGGTAGCTCTGCTTTCTGTAAAGACTTGGCCAACAAAGGAGACCAACATGCACGACCCCCTCCCTACTACAGAGCACCCCCACCTCTGACCACAGCTGAGTTGAAGGGTTTTAAACACTCCCCACTGAGAAATACTTCCCATGGAGTCAACTGTGGTACCATTTCTTTATTTGTTCTACACGACTCCCACTACTTTCCAACCATGGTGCACAATATTGAATCTCCACAACTGCCACAGGCTCCCACATGGAAAACCTCCAAGGCTCCCTCCCAGCTACCCAAAAACCTTCTGCCTCTGCTGCATGACACCACCCTGAAGAGCCAAAAGCGTCAAATTCAGCAGTTGCAGCACACGCTGGGCCACTGTCACAGTGCTACAGAGATGACTCTTCACCGACATAAATCAATGCAATAACTTTTTTTTTTTAAATAGGTAGAATAGAACAGACACTATGAAAAAAAAAAACAATTTTTATTCAGTTGAAAAGAAGTCATTTACTCAATCACATTAACTATGCTAAAAATGATTTTTTTTCTGACTACACCAGCAGTTAAATATTTTCAGCACCAATTCAGGACACATTAGTGACATTTATCACAACAGGTCTATTTCTCAATGTAAAGGACATACTAACTTCAGTAGCTGCTACTAGGAAAGGAGTAAGCAGAGGACTGCCTTTCTTCCCAAATACTCACGAGTGAAAGTAGCAACTTCTAGAAATAAATAACTGCCAAATTATCTCCCAAATCTTTAAATCGATCTTTTAAAAATAGAGTTAAAATAGATATCTTAATATGAGCTATCATAGATTTTATTTGTATGTGCTGAATACTCCAAAATGCGAGTAGCTGAGCAAGCATCCAGTACATAACTTTTAAAATAGTTCTTCCCTCCCCACAATATCAACCCCATTTTTTATCCATGTCATGCTGGTTAGATCCCTATCTCTAGTGACTTCCCAGTAAACACCACGCTGTTTGATATCGCTAGGATATGCTACCGTTCTATGAGTGAAAGAAGTCAGTGACCTGGTGAAATACCACCAACTCACACGAACAGAAAATTCATCCAGTCATTGGCTCGTTATCTCTGAACATCAAACAAATCCTAAGCTTTAGTTTTTCAAAGCCTTTGTGGTCTTCCTCTTGCTGGGCCAGTTCAGAAGGTCATCACTGAAGGCAGAACCGATGAAGGCAAAGAAACCAAAAAGCAGCAGATAGTACTGTCTCTCTCTGTCCTTTTAAACAAATCAAGTTCGCACAAAACAAAAGGAGACAAGGTTAAAATGAAGTTTATTAGTTTTTTTGGCTTTTTTAAGCTTTTTTTATATAAAACTGTTTGTGAAACAGCTATTTTTATTCCCATGGCAGAGTGACCCCTGAAAGATGCACTAACCCCTTTCTTAAGGCCTTAACAAGAAAAAATTATGATTTTTTTTTGTTTTGTTCCTTAAACCCAAATGTTTTAAAATTACATAATTTACAAAAAAAACCCCACCCCAAATAACCACATAGTGTAGGCTGTTACACTGACATTCCCTCTTCCTTCCTTAGGAAAAGCAAATACATAAAATAAAAAGAAGGGCCAAGTGGATTTTCCCCAATCAGTTTGAAGATACATTGACTCCACCAACATTCAGACTTCCTTTTGTTCCCCAATCTGCAGGTAAACCATGACTTCCTCTCACCTGCCTTTCAAACTGAAGGCAGCTTCTTGGAATGATTTGGGGGTGCACTTTGTTGCCATAAAGGAGAGATACTCCCTTGCCCCGTGTGGGACAGCTGTTCCCACACAAATGAGGTGTATGGGATCAAAGAGGCAGCAGCCTCTTACTTCATGAGTCTCATAACCCAAGGGTCTTCAGATGTTTTTCAAGCTTACGCCGTTAACAGTGCTTCTCAAAACACTGCCCCTCAGAACAAGTACTGAAACCCCATCACCTGCAACCATCCAAGCCTTCCTCCCACACCCCGTAATCAATTCATCAGTATTTTATTTGCCTTTTAAAATGGAATTTCATTGGATGTTGTGAGAAAGAAAGCAAGAGGAACAGAGACAAGTCCTGTTTGGAGTGCTCCCAGTTCTGCTGTTCTTTCCCACAAAATGCTAGGCTCCATGAGCCTTGCTTTAATTTTGGGTTTAATATTTACTTAAGCTATAGGTTTCTTTTTTAATTTATATGGGGTTTTGTTAATCAAAAGCATCAAAAGGGATATAGCGCACCTTTCATTTAAAACAAAGTCTTTCAAGACTAAAAAATAGATCTTTATATATATATATATTTATCCCTCCCTCTTTAATTCCCCCCACCTGTTTCCTTTTTCCCCCTCCCCTTCCCACTGTCACTATGGAGATTGTGTCCATGGAAACAGCTGGTTCAGACTCCTTGGTCAGATTCTGTGATGTCATCAGTCTTGAGTGTGATGTAAGAATTTATGAAGGAAGTGCTGGCATTGGCAGGCACGTCGAGAGGGGGCATGGCTGCACAGTGGGAGAGATTCCATTCAGTCACGAATGTCCACCGCTTTTTATCTCAACAGCCTAACCTGAAAAACAAAGTGAAAATAATATTGGAATGGTTCCTTGCCTCTGCCTGCCAGCAGGCCCGCCCCGGCTTTGGAAAAACCCACTCAGCACCTACCACAGCAGTAACACCGAGAGCTCTTTAGTTTTGTGGACTGAAAACGGATGGAAGCACAATGGTGAGGAGTTCGTAAAAGCAAATCCATGGATAACAAGCATTAGTTTAACAATCAGTAAAAGATTAAACAAGCCCAGTTATGGAGCAGGTCCAGGATGACAGGACGATCCCGTGCCATGACTCTGACAGAGCCACTACTGCCAGTGGCCAGACAGGAGCTCGCTCACCTCGTGCTCGCTCCTCACGCTGACGGTGAGAACGGGAAACAGAGGGGCCAAGTGTTCCAATGTGATGACAGCTTCTGGGATGCCATGCTGCCCCTCAGGGACTGGACCCAAGTGTTTTCATATACAGGTCACCCTACTACCATGCAACAGTGCTTTCCAGTGAACACGTAGCAGATAGTGAAACCAGTATCAAAATTACAGGAGTCCAGTCGCAGGAACCGAATCTGGGAAATGGCTACATTTCACCAGCTAAAGGTAAAGCTGTGGAGGGCAGGTAATATTTCTTTATGTTGCTTTTTTGCTCTAATTGTCATGTTATGGTGGTGGCAGCAGTTCACAGAAGGACTAAGCTTCTGATGTCTTTCAACACAAATGTGGAGATGTCCAAGTGTTTGGCACATGTTTTCCCTGTCCACAAATTCTCTGAGGTGAGAAAATGAACTTCAGGAGTTTGCTAGGTTGGTGGAAGCTCAGTTCAAAAGAGAAACCACAATTTCATTTCTCTAAGCTATGGTTCTCATTCTTAATCTGCACAGAGAGAAAGCAAAGTTTGAAATAATATATTCCTTTTTTCCCTTCTCCCAACAATTTATTTATTTAGTAAGGTTACTTACTTTGATATGACTTAGATAAATCCCTTCCTACCAGCTAGTGAGCTTGGGAAAAGGAAAAAATTTGCAACATAAGTGATGCATATGGAAAGCAGTTAACTGAATTAGAGGTGCGCCTGGGAATGAAGTAACACCCATGTTCATTCATAGCTGGCAATTAAGCTCCAGGAACCCTAACTAAGTGTGATACAGAAGTCAGTGCTGCTCTCATCATCAGCACATCAATTAGATTACATCCCAGCAAGCCTAACACTTGGCTGAAAATATCCCCCACCCAGGGGTGCCAGGCTGAGAGTGAAGAGAGAGTCAGGCGAGTACATACAAAAACCAGACGGGTGAAGCTGTGGAGCTACAGCTGAAGAGGAAAGGGGGGAGGTTCCTAGAGAGTTCAGGCAGCTGACCTTTGTGGTGTTCATTACTGTGCAACTGCGAGCCCTTGCTGAAGGAGTGTCAAGGCCGTGTTGCTGTCTCTGGCTCCTGTACAACTGCAGCATGCCCATGCCTGGAATTGGTCCAGAGCATTAGGCACTGGCTCAGGGAAGAAACAGGCTCAACACAGAGAGAGAGTCCTTCCTCGTTCCTGGACAAGATCCAGAGCACCAGACTTTCTCTCACAGTCACTCTCCAGATCTGGACTTGATCCAAATGTTCTAGAGGCAACTGGCTCAGGGAGAGAGAAGCAACAGAGACAGAATACACTGACTTGCCTGGATGTTATCCAACATGCAGGATTTTTAACTTGCTGGGCTCAGGAGTGAACCAGGACTCAAACAGCCCAATAATCTCACTGAGAGACCATTCTATCTTACACTAAGGCCAGCAGAAGGGCAGTTCTTTAATTATCACAGTAACACAACAGAAATATTTTTTAATGTAATTGGATCTTTTAGATTTGCTTGGGTTTTATATTCTGTAATGCAAGGTCAGGTTGAAGAACTTAATTTTTAAGACATTCTCAACATCAAAAGGAGGCGGCATAATAGGACCTTCAGATAAGAGCTACTTGAGGCAAAAGTGGATTTGGAAAGAAATGATACTTTAGAGAGATATCTAGAAAACACAGTGAACATGCTACAGAGATTCCACAGCCTGCAAGGTCTTAAGCCAATACATTCCTATCATATATAAAAAAAGAGTTAGCACTTGAAAATAATGCAGGAAACAAAGCTGTGTAAAGGTCTCTGGGACACTGTTCACCAGTGCCTTAAAGGAACGGCCCAAAAATCATCACTGATAAGACTTTCCTAGTGTTAAAAAGCTGTAACAGGCACCTTTGTCTGTGAGACCAGTGTCCTGTTTTAATGTCATGAATTACCTTGCCTGTTACATTTTAAGGAAAAGAGAAAAGCTTAAAGAAATCCCAATGACCTTTACCATGGAAGGAAAAAGCTACTCAAACACTGAATACTGTTAAATACTGTTTGCATGGTAACTGTTAAAACAACACTCTAAAGCCAAGAAAGAAGACTGTTAAAAATGAAAACCCACAGAATGTAGCAGAGCTAAACCAAGTCAGTAGTCAGTCTACAAAGTGTTTATATGAAACACTATCTGTCTTCTGCTACTGCACTAAAATGCCAGAATTTTCCAATTAATCTCTCATCTTTCACAGAAAAAACATCATTAAAAGTATTTCACAATCACGTAACTCTAAAAATAGGAAATATTTTAAGGTAGGGGATGTGCCTGGGAAGCAAGAGAATGGCAGGGAGGGAAGAGAATTATCATCATCAGCTCCAAGCACTGACATGAAAGAGCAGCTTCACCTGCATGATTGCATAAAAAGGACTGAGAAGCAACTATCTTGAGTAAGAAATGCAACTAAGCAGTGAAATGAAGGCAAGAGACCTTCTTGGGCTGCAGTTTCATGGAAAGGGTGCCGACAAATATTAATTTGAAACCAAATACTTACTTCACTTTATTCTACTCTGTTGCCTTTGGACAACCGTGCACTTGCCATTGAATACAAAATAAGAAATCTCAACCCCATCCTGTTCCTTGGGTTCTACCCCCTCCTTGTGCCAGTGTATTTTCCCAGCCATACAGTGAACCAGAATGGGAAAATGACCCAGCTCAGATGCTAACATGACAAAAAGCAGTTTCAGACAAACTGAACTCCCCATCAAGTTCACACGTGGCTGTAGGAACGCTGGGATTAGACAAAGGAGGAGGCAGGAAGGAAGTGCAGTGGGGCACTTGGGGCACATTACAAAGTTACAAAATTGTGAGCACTTCTGGATATAGTTCCACCTTCTCTGACCCAGGTCTGTTCACAAAATGGAGAAAAACACGGGGCTAATAGAAACGCAGTGAGATAAGGACTGATTTCCTTATCCCTGTATCTACATTTCCAGAAAACACGGGAATCCTAGATTACAATAATCCTGAACTCATCAATATTTTAATTATTCCTTACATACTTACTACAATCTAAGATACTTCAAGGAGTTTATTTATTTATAGGGAAACTTACTATTAACTACTCTGAGACTTGCAAAAACACCCCTTCAGATCCTTAGGGACATGATACAAAAGGAGATTTCTGCCACTGGTTTAGCTGAGAGAGTAACCAGGCAGTTGTAACAGCTAACAAGCTTTGCCTTTCACTGCTTAACAGAAGGAACTGCTGCAGAAATACAAAAAAGTGAAGTCACTAGCCTGAACAGAATGGTAGCAGGAGGAAAAAAAATCATTACAAATTTTCTGAATGTACACAAAAGCACCTTGATTTCTCATAGAAATGGGGAAGGCACTGGAAAGAGCCCCAGAAGGCAGCAGCAGAAACTGGAAACTCTCCCCAACTCACCTGTGCTTGCTTTTATATCCATTCCCAGGAGTACACTTCCCCCCTCACCCCCGCTCCGACTGCTCTGTGCTGAGGCTGCCTTTCACCATCTTGTTCTGCAAGGAGGGAAGAGAGCAAGGAAGGGGGGGCTGACGAACCAGCAAGCCAAACAGAGGAGGAAAAAGAAAATGAGGGAGCAACGGAAGACAGGGGTAGGGAAAGTGAACATACAGAAAGTGAGAGAGAGAAAGAGAAGTCAGTATTGGAACCAGACATAGATTTTTCAGACAGAGTTTTCCCTGAGACAAAAGCAGGCAATTCCGCAAAAGTAAAGAGTTTGAGATATGAAAGCCTGGGTTATTTTAAGAAACACAGAATTTAACACAAAAGGATAGAACAAGCTGAGAAGTATCACTTTAAAATTGCTCCAGAGATGGCTTAAGATAATCTAAGACTGCAGAGCCACCAAAAGGTGAGGTATCCCATACCCTTTATAGACTACTCAGTGCCTCGGCATCCTCCTCTGCTCTGTTGCAACCACATTTGCTGCGAAGCAGACACAGAGCCAGTTGGATTTGTGAGAGGAAGCTAACCCTTCAAAAGATGATTAGTTTTCAGACAGCGTTTTCCCTGTGATAAAAGCTGATATTTTGCATAAGTAGCACATTCAGGACATGGTCGGTTGAAGCATCAATGCTGACAGAAGGAAATGGGAAAGCTCACTGGGGAGCACAGGGAAAGGCAGGACCAGTCCCTCTGGACTTAGCTTGCTTATGCCTGAAGTGTCAAGCGCAGTTAATGAGGCGAGAAGCACCTTTGCTCTCCAGGAGCCGCTTATTATGATGAAGTGTATTTACCGATGTGAGGCATGGACTGCAAAAGGGCAAGAAGCACAGCACTGGGGGACTTACTCAGCGCTAGTGGATTTATAAAGTTAGCTCTTCCACCCATTAACTACAGAAGGGTGAGGTATTAGACAGATACTAATTAGCTAATAATGCTAAGCTGGTGTTACCTAACAGCATGCCTTTCAATGGTCTTAAAGTCTTTCTTCCTCTCAATTGCTCAGGTTTATACAATGCAAAAAAAAAAAAGAAATTGATGCCATTTGTTCTCCAGTCATTCTAGGTTTTCAACCTTCCTGTTCCTGCCTTGTCACTGTCTGGAACTCCCCTTTCCAGCCACTACAATGGAAGGAGCAGAGTGATCCTATATTCTACACTGCAGAAGAATTTGAAACAAGCCAGTAATGATTAGTGAAACACACGGTGAGGGCAGAGTCAGAGCCAAGCAAAGAGAACTCTGCTTGAATTCAAACAAATGATTCGTGTCTTTACTAAGCAAAAGCCAACAAACTTCAGTGACAAAGAGAGGCTGCTGGTATTGAATTTCTGTTTTTGATGCAACAAAGAAAACGATCTGCGGTGGGACAGTTTTGAACAAAATTCAAAATTTTATTGCCTCATGAAGTACCTTTATGAACTTAACTGGTAGTTTTCCCCCTCTCACCCCCCCCTCAGATTATTTTAGAAACTCATATGCCTTCTCAAAAACTTCTCTGGGAGGCTGGATTCTTTGTCTGAAACTGAAACAGTTGTTTCCTTTCACCGAAGGGAGCACCATCACTGCAAGTGCTCACATACAACAGCAATGACTTGAGACATCTATGTAACACTGTGTTTCCCTGTAATAATCAGGCAATGGGCAGCAAAAATAAAAAAGCCTTCAAAACCCCAGCCTTCTGTCACGGTTTAAACCCCAGCTGGCAACTAAGTACCAGGAAGAAAATAACCATTCCAGCCAAAACCAGGACACCCTCCAATTATCTTCAGCCAAATATCCAAAGTTGGGTAAAGGGTTGCATTCCACAGTAAGGAGAACTCATCCTTCCCGTTTTTGTTTGGCAAGATCTGCAGGTTCTTGTAGCATTTAATGCATCAATTTAAGCTTGCTGTACATTGTCAACATTATTCCACAATTGTGCAGAATAATTTATTTTCTTTTATATGATGAAAAGTAGGCCAATTCTGGATAACACCCTGAATGTGCACTGAATCTTCCGGCACATTTTAAATACGTGTGTATAAATACATCATTTTGTGGTAGAACACCCAGAAAGGAACACAAGACTAATTCTTGTATGTTTACAAAAGACAGATTAAGGATAATCTGTGAAGACAAAAGACCACCAGATGTCAGTCTAGTTCTAGACAGAGAAGAGATCTGCAGATGAGAACTAAATGGAGACGAACCCCCACTAAAAAGCAACATAATTCTTCCCTATTATGGTTTATTTTCCAGCACAAGCCATCCCCACTCTTGCACAATTCCTGTTGTATCCAACTGGCCACAAGAACTGGATACTTCTGAGCATTTAAAATTGGAAGACTGGTATCCACATCCTCCCTTACAGGCTGGGAGGGGCATTCCCAGCACTGTATCCCGTTACTTATGACTACAAGAGAGTATGTACTGTCTACCTTGTCTCCTCTTTCCATACAGACAGCTCTTAGCACCACAGTGTTTGCAGGCTCCAGGGACACTTAGTTAAGGATACCCAAACCCTGGGCAGAAGCAGCATATGGGTCTTCTGAGCCAAAGATCTACAGAACAACCCAACAGATTTATTGAAGGTTGAGTGGTAGGACTCAGCCTAAAAGCTACCACTAAACTAGAAAATAGTGTTTCCCACAACCAGGAGGACTTTTCCATAAGCCGTTTTTCTTCCTTCTTGCATCCTCAGTAAATTCAAGGAGAAAAACCACAGAGAGTTCAACGTAGCACTCAGACAGAAACAGTGAGGCAATGTACTGATTCTATCACAGAATTCAGGAAATAAAGCCGAGCTTGCTGGAGTCATCAAGGATCTAAAGAACAACTGAACAGATGGGACAAAAATTTTATCTTCTTAAACTCTGTATTCTTCTTGAGTTGATGTCTGCCCCCAGCAAACACATACCACAAGCACACATCACAGAGGAATTACACTAGAATTACACATTAGAAGCATATCTGACTGCAGATGTTATCCAGGTATAAAATTACTAATCCAAATTTAAAAACTAGAAGAAGGTAGCAAAAAAGTCTAATTCAGGAGAGGATTCTTACCTTGTGCTTGGGGCACCTCACTGAGAAATTCTCTTCGTTTAGTAAACAATCTAAAGGAGGAGAAGACAGAAATTTATTACTTTTTAAATGAAAACCAACTTGAATAATACATCACGTGTTAATCTTGCCTCACAGGTATAAATTTTTCATTCAAAGATCTCTTATAGGAATACTATGTTATTAGAAGGTTCATCCCTTCCACCTCCAAAGTTTTAGCAAACAAAATTACTCAACACCCCAAGTGACAATGTTGCCCAGATTACCAAGCATTCCTGGTTTTCCCGATGCTCTGTATGCAGTAAGAATCGTAACACCAAATCTACAAATCGTGTGCCCCAATCCCATTCAGTTTTTCCAAACTTCTTTGCTTCAGCACAACGAAGATAGACACATTCATCCAACTTGAACAGACGATCCTTGTTTTTCATAGCAAAATCATTGCCTTTCATCCTTACCCCAAGGCCCTGCCAACATCAGGGGGAGAAAGGGTGTGTGTCTCTAGATATGGGTGTATACAGCTTATCTGCAATCCCAAATCCTGGTGATCAGTTTACACTGTGACACTGTGTCTGGTAGTCAGGTCACTCATGCTGCTCTTGGATCTGCTTCCATGACTCATATATGTGAAGCTTCTATGATCTACAAAATAGTTTAATTAACGATTTAAACCTATTGCAAAAAGTGGGGCACCTATATAGGATTGCTTATTTAGGAACAAATTAAGCAATACTGCCATCTGAAAAGCATTTCTTTAGCAGCACTGCCAGTCTAAGAGTTGTTTCTCCTCTCATACCCTCTCCCAGACTACACCTCTGAGGGATGAGTCGGCTTCCAGAACTCCAGCCGAGGGAAAAAGCAGCACTCCCCTCAGAGCGTTCAGCTGCCTCCCCTGGGCACCCTGAACTGCAGGGTCACCTCTCAACCTGCCCAAATGTCTGACATTGTTCAGTTCCAGACACCTCCCCCACAGGAGGCAGGCTGACCCAGCACTACCACCACACCAGTAGGGCCAAGCACCACCACCCCCTCAGCGTGACCAACACCGATCGGGAGAATTCAGCAAGGTGCTCACGACCTCCTGTCTGCTCCAACCTACCCCAACAGCTCGCAAGTGAAGAAGCACAATGGTAAATAAAATGTGCTAATTTAAAATGCTCTTAAGTATGTAGCATAACCAGTGCTACCTGCTGTTTCAATCTGCTGGAAGAGTTTAGCAGACAGCAGGAGACTGGAACTAAAGCTTGAGGGAAAAGCTTTCTAGATACCCAGGCTTTGGCAGAGCATCCCTCTGCTATGAAATGCCTATGTTTCAACACGAATGCCTCTGGCCTGAATCAAAGGGAAACAGCATGCAGTGGGCTAAGTTACTTGAGAGATTTTAGGAAAGGGGAGTAAAACCCTCAGTCCTGCCACAGATAATTTCAAATGCAGCATTAGCAAATCACAGGAAATAAATAAAACGTTTTCTCATTATAAGGGCAGGAATCGTACATTTAGTCTACAGCATGAATTATCACTGCATAATACAGCAATCATCAAAAATATACAGAGCAATCATAAAAACATACACAGTATGTTAGAACAGGATGGAGTTTTCTTCTTTCTTGGAAACTCAACATCGGTAATGAATGCAGTTCTCTAGCTAGTACATCAGAAAGGAAGATTGTACAAGGATCAGAAAGAACTGCCAGAAACCTTGTACCTCATGCCTGATCTGTGATGGAGCTCAATTTCTTACTAAGATCAGCATTTTTGTTGCAAATACTAATAGCAGATCCAATTAATAGCATTTTTTTTTTGTTTCTATTAAAGGACAACTATGAAAAATTTCATCAGCACACTGTAGAAAATCATCTGAATACCAATAAGGCAGAAATTGTTCATCATTACAAAGCTGGCCTGGATTGTGGTTAGCAGTTCCAAGTATTTTATATCACAGATTACAATTCATCATGAAGTCAGCAGACGCATAGCTATGATCAGCTCATTGTGGCAGAAAGGGAAAAGAACTGAGACTTGTCCTTGTTTGCACAGATTTTTCTCCATAAAGTAGTCAGGGAAAACCTAAAACATTTTTAATAGAAGCAATTATTCTTCTGTAAGCTTCATACCTTGTCTCACCCTCTCTGTTCTGCCTGTTACTCATCTTTAATGTTACTTGGGAAGACACAGGATTTCTATCCTCTAAAATTCCATTTCATTTTGCTTTTCCTAATTTACAGTCAAAAATCTTTTTTAAGTGGAACTGCCTACGATACATGTTGTGGGGACAAGTGTGCTACAACCATCAGGATCTGACTCCAGGTGGGGAGGAACAAGCAGAGGGAGAGGATATAAAATTTCAGAAAACAAAGATCCTGTTTCCATGGAGATATCCCTAGGACTAAGTTATCTTGAGACATCAGAGGCTCTTCATAAATTTGGACAGACAAAAGCCAAATACAGACAATGTTAACCACAGTCATCTCTGTACAAAAATTACTTAAGTGGCACTACTGATCTTGATTTTTATGCAAATGGATAAGAAATATTCAGCTCTCTTACACCCTATACTGCCAGAGATTATTTTCTATGAAAGGAGATTAAAAGAAAGGCTGAATTAGGCTATATAAAAACATCCATATGTACAAACTGGCAACTTATGAAGCCATGTGCCTCGCATAGCAGTCAATTAGCAACAGTGGTGCAAAGCCTGGCTCCTCACCAGGGTGGGATTGGAAATCGACCATTGGCACAGAAGCCAGAGCCCAGGTCACACCACGGGACCAGCCTTCGGTGCTGCAAGAAACTGGAGTCATTTTGACATATTCCATCCTCCAGTCCTTTCCCAAAAACCTGCTGCCTTTCAAATGAGGCACAGTAACTGACAGGGGACTAACTTCTAACTCACACAGATGCAAGGGTAGAAACATGCTTCAGCTCACGCTGCAACTTCCTTGGAATACGACGTGAATATTTCATCTCAGTGAAGGCATGGTCACTTCTAGGGATGCTACAGCAACTCAAACACCAAGTGTGTATGACTCCATATACCCTAAAAAACACTCCAGCAAGTGTTTTCTGCCCCCCCTTTTTTCTTTAAGATACAAAACCAGTCATGCATATTCTGAAAGCCTGAAAGCCCTTGTAAGTGTCAACACAAATTTCTAAGGATTCAGAACAGATCTGTGACAAATCCTAAATAAAGCAAGGTGGCACCATCCTTCAAAAGCAGGATGGTTGACTTCAAATGAAACTACCACTGAGCTCAAGGAACTTCAGAAATACCCATATCTGATTCACTACAGGAAAGACAGTAGCACTGCATAACAAATAAAAAGGGTTTATAGTCAGACAGCAGGCTGAGGAAATAAAATAATGCTGATTTGTTTCTCAAGGAAGCCTGAATTTTCTGCTTGGCCATAAATGAAAATCAAGTCTTATTCCATATAGCTTGTTTATATCTTTTACATAGATTTATTGGAAGAGTGTCTATAGATTAAGATGGCTTGATTACACCCACAGATAAAAACAACTGCAAACAAGGTCTTTTACTGTCACACCATCAGGCTGAAAGTTTGAACACTGAGAATCTACTTCAAGCTGGGGTTCTTTTATTTGTTTTGGTTGAAAACTTCAGCTACAGCAGCCCAATGATTTCCTTAAAACTTTTTCTTGGAAAAAAGTTATACTGCCCATGTTAAACATCCCAGGAATTTTTCTCTGAAAAGCTCTACACATCCTGCTTTTCAGTAGGACCTGAATTTTAGCTAAAGCATGCCCTTGCCAGCTACCACAAAATTAGCAAATATAAACTTCTTGAAAGGAGAAAGGGGGATTTTCATGTGCACATCCTCAGGAGAGGCTTCTTAGATTTTAGCTAGGTCCTTCAAAAATTCCACCAAGTATACTTCTGTTTGGGGGTGAGGTCTTTCCTGTAAATGAGCCTCTGCCCTCAGACTTCAGCACCAGACCCAAAAGCAGTGAAGCTGTCAGGGGACATTTCTAAGGCTCAAGTGACCTGAAGGAAGAAAGTGACCATTTCAAAACTGCACAATGGGGAGCACTAGTCCAGAAGGCAGAGTGAAAACATTACTGAGAAAGGCAATCAAACTGCAGAAAGAATGAAGGCTAGTACGGTAAGGAGACCCATGTTACTAGAAGTCAGGAGTGAGGAACTATGGATGAGTGCCAGCAGGAGGCTAAGACCAAATGAAGACTGATTCAGCCAGAAGAATGGAGACTAAGAACTATTGGGATAGTTCTAAGAACTATTGGGATAGAAGATAAAGGACAATATATAAGAACGAACCAGGACTAGCAGTGTTTGGTGTATTCAAGGAGCTAAGTTAGGAGAACCAAACAGGAATAAGAAAGCCCAGAGAGGAAAAATAGCTAGGAGCAAGAAAGGAGAAGAGGAGGTGATGTAAGAGCAGAGAGTAAGAAGCCAAGCTAGAAAACTGGACAAAGGAAAAGTCAGAAAGGAGTAGGATGAATTGGGTCTTACAAAGACACTGGAATAAGAAATTTGTGAAGAGGAGCCTGAGACCAACTAGATAAAAGGCCTGTGGCTGATATGAAGAACTAGAGGGGAGAACAAATCAGACATACAGACTGAAGAAACAGAAAGGAAAATGTATGAAAAACCCCCCGAAGAAGTCTTTGTTCTCACTAAATCATACTCTTCCTGGGGTGAAAGCAGGGACTCACCAGTTTTACCAACTCCTCTGCTATTTTTTAAATATGTTTGTGAAACTCACATTCCAAGTATCCCATCTCCATGCAGCTCTTGCAATTTATTACTGCCGTATTACTCAAAGGAGGGAAATTAGCTTGCAATTGTGCTCTCTGACAGATGGCCACATGATAATGTGATGTCTCATAACAAAATTGAAAGAAAATGAAGTAAGCATAGACTTGGAACTTGAACACAAAAAGCTACTCCAAAAAAATCTCAGAGGTTGCAAAGTCAAGAAAGAAGTGAAAAAAATCCAAATTTAATCTAGCCCATTTCTACATATTATATAGTAGACAAATTATATTAGATTTAATATGGACTAAATAGTGTAATTATATGCTGGGTTTTGTACACAACACTGCCTCTTCCATGCATGACACAGAACTGCTCTTGGAAATCAGTCATGATTTTACAGTGTATTTGTCATCTGGAGGATCCTACCGCACTTGCTTAAGTGGAGTAGAGTTAATGAGGAAGGTATATCTGAAGAAAAAGGACAATATATTCCTTTTGATACCTGTATTTAGAATGCAGAAAATGCTACATACTGTATCTAGTAAAACAAGGATTCAAATTAAGCACCCCAAACTACTGGGAACATTCACTATAATTTATTTTGGCTTTTTCATGGTATTAAAAAGGGCAGGTCATAAACCAGAAACAAATACATACTAAACACAATTTATGAATGCAAATCCACCTGATGATTGTGTGTCTGCAACTTATGGTACATAAAAAAGTTTGTTAGTGTTCATGAGACTCTTAGGCATGACAAACACAGAAAATTTCCTGGTTCTGCTTTCAGAACTGAGAAGGAATCACATGCAGTAAGCACGATACAGTATCAGCAAGGACAACCATGTTCATGAATGAGTACCCTTCATCCTACAGGGTGAGGTAGGGCCTTATGGAAACAGTGATTACTATCTTATAAGATACATTCATAAGAACCCAAAATGACACTTCCATAGACACCCTTATTTCTGGTTTTTTTTTTGAGTGTGTGGTTTTTGCAACCTGAATTATCATTTTTTCGCATCTTATTTCATGTAAAGTCAAGGATTCTCCATTTATACTGTGGTACTAGTAGTATTCCACCATAATACTAACTTCATAAAGCATTTCTGTTACTATAAAATGCAGATCTCCAAAAGGATGGGATTTCATGGTGAGAGGTGCAACACAGACATCCAGAAATGAGCATACCTACTTCAAATAGTCTAACATTTGAAAAACAGCATAAAATGGGTGGTGAACAAGTGGGCTGCTCTGGAACTGGAATAACAAACAGGAAGCTTGCAATTATTTGCCAGTCAAGAGCCGTAATCTTGAATGTTACTGCCTGTTATCAGAGTAAGTTTTGTATGACAGGAGAAGTGAGTTAGAGGGGACTGAAATACTGGGGTATTATTTATTCTGAGCTGGTATTTTTTTTACCCAAGAATCAAGTTTATCTCCATGAAAAACTGTCACCCACCAACTCACAAGCTCAGGCTCATAGCTGCAGACAGTGGTCTGGATGTTATTAGCTTGTTTAATGGTGAAAATTTGACCTACTCAAGAGACTGGTTGAATTGCTTCTTAGGAAGGAGAACTTTCTGGTAACTTGTACCCTTTTAACACAGGGTTTCTATTTTTTGCAAGAAAAGAGTGATCAGTTCTCACACTGCAGTCAAATTTCAGTCACTGTAGCTGCATTCCCCCAAACCAGGCTTTTTCTGCACTTTCAGCTAGATTCTTTTTCATTACAAGTTCCATCTTGTCCCAGTGCATTCCCGTAGGCTGTTTATCTGATGCCGTTTCTCACCATTTATATTACTTTATCTTCACAGTAGGGTGAAAACCAGAAAGGGAATAAATTTGTAAAGTACCCCAGATTACTTAAGTGTCATATGATTTGAATAAACATGAAATACAGTTAACATGTCATTTGTTCCTACCTGCATCGATGGCACAAGGGTAATGGTATCGGAAGGAGCAGCCTTTGTTGTAGCAGCCTAAGGTGGCTCCTGGTTCCTGGCAATGGGAACATTTCTGAAAGGGAAACCAAGAAATGGCAATGAAGATTGCAATCATCTTTCTGAAAACCTGTATTTTCCTGGGAATCAACCACATTCCAGCAAAAGTTTTTTGACTAATCACAGTGTTAGACTCTATCTTTCCACACCATACAAATAAAGGCCTTTCAAATAGGTAACAATATAACCTCTTTCAAACTACAAACTTTTCAGTTGTTCTAACCGTGTAAGAGATATGAAACGCTCAGCCATTCAGAAAGAACTTGAAACACTTCTCAAAGCTGTTTTACTGGCCCACATTTCAGTACCTGACAATGACATCAGTGTTAAAATTGGAGGAAAAAGAGCTTTTTTGGATCCGCAGCAGCTTTAAAATGAGAACTGGCATGACAAATAATGATTTATAAGACACCATTAGTGTAAAAGTAATTTGGTTACACCATTTTCATTATCAGTAGCAGCTGAAGAAGATCAAGGCCAAGTTGAACACTTTTTCACAGGTGATCAGAAAAGGTTTATCTGGAGCAGGAGAAGATGCCATGATGGGAAAACACTTTATCATCACAGAAATGGCACATCTCCAAAAGAAGCACTTGCAGTGCTACAAGGATGCTCACACAATTATTGTCAAAGTAGCTCAGACTCATCTGATGACCACATTCAATTTTCATTAGTTAAATCCCATTAGCTCAACTAGTCAATGATGTATTTAACCATAATATCAGACAGATGGAAATGCAGCAGAATGAAAGCAATTTACTTCATCTTGAATGACTTAAGGAATGACCTAAGGAAGTAAGCCTAGAGTGCATCTCATTCAGACAGCAATTTTATTTCTTGAATGTACATAGTAACTGATTTCTGTTAACTAATCTAAGATTCTGATGAAAACTGATTTCTGACAGGTTGACATTTTTCCTTTCTAAAAAGATACAGCCACATCTGGCAGAATTCACCAAATGCTAAGAGCCTGCTACTATTTAAAAATTAAAATGCAAACAAATTACAGGCAGAAAAAGAAAAGACAACCTACAATAACTTTTGAGTCATACTTAAGAAACATGGGAATTTTCTTTATTCTGGTGAACAACACCACAAGGCCTGATATAACTGGTACAGTTCACCTCGAGTTTAGGCTGTGAGAAGCTGCCTTCGGTCACTGACTGCACACAGTGAGCTGATGACTCGATCTACAAACTCTTTTCCTATTGGAAAAGCTGGTGTCAAACTACATGTGTTCTATTAAGGCTATCAGCAAGCTACACCTGTAGAGCACAGAACAGATGTGCTCGACCCAGCAGTGCACCTGGCACCGGACAAAGCACGGGTTTCTCACCACACAGGGAGGCTCATCTGCCAAGGTGGCCACATCCACTAGATCACACTCCTTCACATCTCTGATCAGCACACATCTTGCAGTGGGGATCTGGAGAATATATGTGGCCAAAGCTAACAGCCACAGCGCAGTTCCTCACTCTGCACAGCAAACAGGGGTTTGATTACAGTATTTCCAAAACCACTGAGAATATCTGACAGGAATATCTTCCTAGTATTCTGTGCTATGCAGAGATGACTATAGTTTGTATTTAAATGACTGAGTGAAGATGAAAGCAAAACTAGCTCCAGCCATAAACCAGGTGGCCCTCTTCAAATCAAAGCAGATGCAACTAACAGAAAAGCTTGTGAGACGTCAGTTCTCGTGACATCTACAACTGCAGGCTTGAATAACGCCTTCTCTTTTCGGGTATGCCAAAGCATCCAGAGCCTGATCTTCAGCACTCCCTACTAAACTGTGTCTATCTTCTAAGCACTGAATGTGTATCATGACAAACTACTGCAGTATTTACGATGTAAGGGAAGTGTCCCAAAGGCATGTCCCAAGAGACATGCAAGCAGCTTATTTTTGCCTGTCAGAACATGAATGTTAGTTTCCAAAGATAAAAAAAAAAAAAAGTCTAAACCAATATTGAAATGCACACCAACATATATGGACTGCTAGCCAAACTGCAATGTAATTCACTCTCCTAAGGGAGTAAAAACAAGTTTTATCCATAGAGAATGTTTTTTCCTGGCTACGAAGTCAACTCTAGAAGGGTATTATGTACTGGCAATAGTCCAAGATTCACCTATGCCAAGTACTCACGAAGTGCAGCTTGAGGAGTTCTGAACCAGAGCTCTTTACCTGTATGCTTTATTCTTGCTTTTAGATATGGCTGACTGAGATTAATCATTCTAAGAGGACAGAACCCAAATTGACTATTCTTTTTGAATGCAGATATGAATTTCTAGTTTTGTTCCTAAGAGGCATTCTGTCCTCCCCACTTTATCTCATCTTTTAAGTACCATCACACCGTTGCAACAGAAGGTCATTCTTCCCCAGAACACTGTGTCCTGTACAGAGCACTCAATAAGAGCATAGGAACTACAGTGGCAGAGATTAAACTGCAGCTGTATAAAATATTTCTAAACACTAAAAAGGCATGTCTTAAGAGTGCGTTGTGTGACACAACTGAAAACAAGACCCGTAGCAAAATTTTTTATACTTTTCCAAAAGTTAATTTATTCTTTGAACTTCTTCTTTGCTGCATCTAGCATGGTTCATGTTGCTATTCTGAAACTTACAGCAAAAACACGACAGGCATTTTGCCAAATTTTCAACAGAGAATGGGTACGGAATGCTTTCAAATTGGTTGTAGTTAGGAGTGATTAGACAGTGAAAGTGGGTAGGTAAGATGCCAGGGCATGAGCACCAAGCCTTCGTTTCCCCTTTTTTTCAGTCTGGCAGATCAATTGAGATTTTTACCAAGGTTACCTGCAGCTACACACCCACAATAGCAATTCCCCAGAGGACTACTATGCCACTGACGGCTCAAGGCAGAGATCATCTGCTGCTGCTGGCTCCCCTGCTGCTGAACAAGTCTCCATTCTGGCAGATGCTTCTGCTTTTCACAAGCCACTGACAGTCTAATGGCCCCATTTCTTCTACCTCCCGGGACCCTCGACCATCTGCTGCTTTCCGGGGAAGCTGAGGGAACCACATACACAATAACTACTCTTTTCTTTTGAGTTGTTCCTTCTTGACACACCACAGAGTGACTGCACAAAGCAGACACACTACAAAGCTGCATGGTTCTAAAACATCTTATGAGTCTATCACCTAATCTTTGAAAGACACTATCATCATGTAATGCCACATGGTTTCCAAATACACCCAAAGTGTTTCCATAAAAACAGAATAAAGTGCTTAAAAAATTCTGGATGGTCTCAGTCTTCTTTTACAAGACACTGCTGCTGTGCTTTAAAAGGTAAAAAGATGCATAGTTCCTACTGGTACTTTCTGTGGTTTTGGTTAGAACCCTTATCTTATGAATTTATGTACACTACAACTAGTAAACATTCTAAAACCAAAATAAACCCACAGAACTTCCTACAGGAAATGTGTGAATTGGGCATAATGACCACTAATCATTCTCTTTGGTCCATGAGCATATTTTCACCCAAACTCCACCATCCAACAGCCATTTGCCAGCAGATGGTAGCAGCCTGCTTGTCACTTGTAAAGGAATTATAGCATTCTTAGCCAGGGAAACAGCACTCAAGCTCTCAAGGGAAGAGAAATTCCTTTTGCTCAGTAAGCAGCCTGCTTAACCTCCCCTGCTTGAAAGAGCTGAAGGCTGGTGCTTGGAGTGTGCTCCCAATGGGAGGTGCCAATGGATAGTAATCATTGCCAGGCATCTAATCAACTCCTGGCCTAAATTAAAAAAAAAAAAAAAAAAAAAAGGAAAAAAGAGACCACACAGTGAAGATTGATTCAGAGGTCCTATCTCCACAATTCATCTCTGGCCACAAGGCACATATATCTCACTTAGAATAGGCTGGAGAGACTGAAAAGTGCCATTTAGAAAAGACACTCCATCCCTTGAACTAAATTATCAATAGTATTAGAGCCAGATACATTGTCTCTACCTCTCCATGCTATTAGCAGCCCATTTCTTCTTTGCTACAGCTCATCATTCTCTGTCTACCAAAATGAAGTAACACCCAACCTGGAAGTGTGAAGAGCTGGGGGACAGCTACCACAGCAGCAGCAGAGTGGCCCTGATTCATTTAAAATGCTCCACCATCTACCAGCTATATTTCTTTTGCTTTAAGGTTGGCTTTCCTCCCCTTGAAAATTGTATTCTTTCACTACTAAAAAGAGTAGACTCAAAATTCTGATACCATACTGCTGTACATAAATAAATAGGAGTCTGTTTTTTGAGTACATTTTTTTGCTTTCCTCAGATTTGTTCCCAACTCCACATAGGTGTTAAAACAAACATGCCCTGAGCTACCTACCTACCAACCTATCTTCTTCCTCCCAACCAAGCACAAGTCTTAGGCTTGTGAAAGAAGTGCCCCAAGCTGCTCAACTAAAACACTCACCTCCTCGCTTTGGCTCTGCACTGACAGGGAGTACTGGAGTACTGGTATCCTACTGGTGGGAGGATGGGAGCCGCCAGACAAGCCCTTCCAACATATTCTGGGCAGCCACAGGAGCAGTTGCTTAGAAGCAGAAATTAATTGCTTCTGCCTAACACTAATATAAGGTGTTTTCAGACAACTTCTCCACTGTCTTTCTTGCTGAACAATTAGCAAGCCAGTTTAAGCAAGGACATTCACGACAGATGCAACTGTATCATATTTTCTGCTGTCTATAATCCAAAGAGCCTTTTCTTGCTGATGGGTTTCTTTTACTTTGCTCACCTGCGCCCCACACCCAGACCTCACTCTGATCTCCTCTCTTCCAATGACCAGGTTTTCCTTTGCTCTTTGTTTTCTTTTTCCTTTCCTTTGTTTTCCTTTTCCTTTGCTTTGTTTTCCAGGCATTTCCTTGTTTTTTCCCCTTCTTGCATACCAGTGTCAACAGTGCATAAGTGGAATAAAATGGAAAGCAACAACTGAAGGTTACTAACAAAGAAAGGCAAGCAAAAAACAAAATATATGTGGCATTAATTAATATAGGTACAAGTCTTTGCTTTACATGTTATATGCATTTTTCATACTCTCTCCTTCGTCTGTTTAAATGGTAAGCTTTTAGGAAAATAATTGCTTCTGTATAATTGCACTGCACAAATGCAGATGTAAGATAATGAGGATTTCAGAGTCAGCTGCAATATTAGGAAGGAGGGCCTTCTGACTATTTCTGATTAAACAGTTGGCAGGCTCGGCAGAGGCTTGGATTTAATATTCAGGCGAAAGGGCAACAGAAGCAGCAGGCAGCCGCATTCTCTTTCCTGGAAAGCGGGATGCAGAGAGAGAACTTACTCCAATAAGCTACAAGAAAAGCTAAAAAAATATTTGTACTGCTTGCTACGGGAGAAAGGAATAAGTGATTTTGGAACACTGCTGCAAAAAGGGACTGAGATGAATAAAGTGTGTGGGGGGGTAGATATTTTTAGGAAACAGGAGAGGAAAAGAGCACTTTCGCTCTGATGTGCAGATTCTGGTTAATGAAAAAACTGGCTTGTGTGAGTGGGGCTAGAGATAACAACTAGTACTGAAGGATACAGAATTATTAGTTTCCATTTCCTGACAAACAATTTTAAGCTATCAAAAAAACAGGCAGAGAATATCAGTAAAATGAACCCCACAATTATAAAGGTAGAAACATTTAAACTGGCACTATAAAAAGGTATCTCTTCCCAAAGAGGATATACTCCTGAAGCAAGCAAATCAAGTAAATAATACAGAAAACTAGTCTTAAAGTAAAATTGGGCAGCTATCTTCAAGTCAAGAAACGAAGGACAAATTTAGATTCCAAGATTTCAGCAAAGAGACAAATCAATGATCTGGAAGATGCCATACTAATAAAGCTGCATTAGGAAACACAGTAAAAAGTCAGAACTGCAGTGCTGCACAGGCTGCTCAAGCACAAAGAGAAGCTGCAGCTCAAAATGGATGGCATGGAAAAAAAAACCACAACAAGAAATTTAAGAGCTGGAAAATGTCTTAAAAATGGAAAATCCTATTCAATACATACAAAACTGATTAAACTACCACAGAAGCACTTGAAATTAAGAACAGAGCATTTTATTTCCCTCAACTAGAAGGAAAAATAGAAAGTAACAAGAACAGAAATGTTTCATTTTAACAAGGAATGGTTTGCGAGCAATAATTGTAAGGTCCTACGCAGACACTTAATCTATTCAACTGCACTTAAAGAGACTCTTGAAAAAAGGGGTGAACAATAAGGTGTGAAAACTTGTGAAGGTTGTAAAATTATCCAGGGTAATCAGATCTCAAACTAATAGTAAAAAGCTGCAAAACCATCTCACAATCTGGATAACTGTACGATAGAATGGAGATGAAAATTAACGTTGTTAAGTGCAAAGTGATATATGTGGTGAAAACATTTTCTTTATATATACACATGATGACAGACTATAAATTAGCTTTTACTATTCATAGCAAGGTATTAGTAGTCATCCTGGACAGAAAGATCATGCAATCCCTGCAACCACAAAACAAAAAAAGACAGCCAGAATATAACCAGTTATTAAAAAAAGAAATCCATAATGAAACCAAAATCTTCATTATGTCTACCTGTTACTCTTGTAGTATCCTGACATCTTAATGTTGTGCATAGTTCTGATTACTCTATTAATAAAAGAACACAACTGATTAGAAAAAAATGAACAGACAGACCACAGAGATAACTAGGAACGTAAAGAGCTTCCATTTCAAAAAAGTCTAAGTATTTTGGAAAAGAGGTAACTGAAAGGCAATTGAGACCTGCAAGATCAAATACGATGTGCATAAGGGAATGATTCTTGGCCATTTCCAAGAAGGACGAGCAGGTTTAAATGTAAAATAAATATGCTTTTTTCACTCAACTAGTAATTGAACTATAAAAGTCACTGCCCAAGATGATAAAAAGATAAGCAAGTTCAAAAACAAGTTCATCAAGGATAGGGATACCTCTGCCTGGTAAACACAGGGATACTACAGCAACGACTCTAAAGCTGTGACTGCCGAAAGGAGGGAGAAAATATGCATTATCATTCTGCACATGCCTGGTTTACTACAAATCTCCGAATGTATACAGTGGTGAAGAGGCGGCCATCGCTGGAGGCAGGACACCACAACAAAACATACTTTGGCACCTGTCTGGAATGCTAGTTCTTCTGAAGACCACAAGACTGTAAAATTCCACAGTGAACAACAGAAGACCTCTGTGATTATTAAAAAGAATGCGAGCACACAAAAATTACTGTTAGGTTACAAGTTTTTAAGACTCTTCAGTCTTACCTCCATAACATGAAGGTTGAGCTAAATTGTAACACTATATAAAAGGGCTGAAATTCAATCTAAGTGATAAATTCATGTTCAGTACTCCTTACAAGCCTGTTTTCTTCACTTGGTGGAATGATCAAAGGCTTAAATGTGCATGAACATATGAGACTGGTGAAAAGCTGAGTAAGACTTGAAGGGGGGATGAACCTTCCCTGCCTCTCAAACAACGGAAGGAGAAAAAAACCGAATGAAATAAAGACCGAGTGTAACTGAACCAGAATTGATATTAGATCCTTCAAGAGTAAACTGATGGTTAACTAAAACAGATTTAGCAAAATAACAGAACCAGTAATTTTAAATGGTGCTGAAAAAGCATGTTAATTTCAGTTAAGCAGGCTAAGTACACACCTATGTAGCCATTTCATATTTTAAAAATTATTAAAATAATACATAGACTACCAAGTCCAAGAAGCCAAGAAATTTGTAAATCTTATTTCCTTTGATGACAAACAGCTACCCTGAATGAGAGAAACATTTCAGAAAAGCACTTTCAAGTACAGAGATTTGAGTTTGTTAAAGTATGCAAGTCTAGCAGAAAAAATTATAGTTTATGTTACCTTGACCATTCATTTGGGGAATTAAACATGCAACAATGAGTGCAATTTAGTTACAAAAAGGTCTGAAAGACAGAAAAGCAGACTTAAAAGAGGAAGAAGAAATTCAAATTTTCAAGCAGTGATTATGTGAAAAGGAGTCACAGAGCTGAGGGAACAGCATAGTAAGCAAGAGAGAGCATTTAGTCCAGTTGGATTTTCTGGCAGCACTAGATTTCTTTCCCGGCCATCTTGGATACTGATTACAGGAAATACCCAAAGATATGGTGAATTTCTTTTTAGTGCAAGGCCTACCAAGTACACTATAAAACAACAGCACACAGTTACTTTAAAACAAAGCAACATCCTCATTGTAAGGGAAGAGGTTCTGGATAAATTAATTACCAGAAGCCACTCCCTCCCCCCATAAAGCAATAGCTTTGAATATCAATGTCTGGAATGCCACAAAAATGGAAAAAACCTGATGTAAACAAGACAATGGAATAAACTCAAGGAATTTGTTTTCAAGAGGCAAAACTACATGACAGAATCAGTTTTTCTCTAATCAAAGAAAAAAGAGATGCTTAGTATTTACTAAAAGGCTCAAAGGAAAAAAAAAGGACTGGCTTGTTAAGGACATAATAATCACTGTGTTATTAGGAGCAGTGAATTCAACAGAAATGAAATCCTTATAAAGGCTTAAAAATAAGGAAATGCTTTTGATCAAAGCAAGCTGTAAATGGAAAATATTTTGACAAGATATTACATATCGACACAACCTGACAGGAGAAAGGGTACAGCACAAATCCACCCCTGCCAATGAGTCAGAGACTTGTAACACTGGACAGAAATACATAATTTTCATTACCTGTAATAATCTGTGCAAGCCCTCACATAAATAGAGCCCCACTGTGCAAGACACTTTGGAAATACAGAACAAAGTGTTGGTGGATGCAAAGGGATGAAACAGGAATGGTGAGACTGAGCCAGCAGCATTGGGCAGAGTCCATCACAGCAGCAGGCTAAGCATATCCAATTATTCAGCACAAATCCCAGACAAGAAGGGCTTTGAAGAAATGCGTGAAGAAAAACAAACGTAAATGTGCAGGGTTTTGAAAGTGAAGCACTTCACTTAGGAAATTATAAAATTAGCCAGGGTGCACTGATTGGAAGAGGATCTGAAGTTCTTGAAACTGAAAGAAGAAAAAGCAGTAGGATAAGGGCAGATAAAATAATGACAAGTGACTTCTATTTGAGGCATAAGAAAAGAAGGTTGGCAGATGAATGTAAAAGAAGTAGGTATGTGAAAATGACAGTTTAGCTCATCTTACTGGAAAATAAACAACTTGTCTCTCTAGAAAAAGGGTAGCAAACAAAAATACTATTCAATACCATTAGAGAAAGAGCAAGAAGACGACAGCGCCTCCAGAAAACCGCTGAAGCAGTAGTTGGCAGCAGAGCTATAATAAGAAGTAACAAAGTGTACACCAGTATTCCGGAGGTCACTGGTGGCTGTTGCTACCACTGAGGAAAAGCAGCCAAAAATAAGCAACTACAGCAGGTGAATGAATCCAAGAGAAGAGGTAAAGGCAATGCTTGTGGAAGGAGAAATGCCTTTGAGTCAGGACACCTCTTTTTAGTGATAAGCTACCAAGTCACATATCAGTGTTTTAAAAAGAACAACAAACAAGCTCATGAACCATAGCAATAAATAATCAATCACAGTAGAGGAAAACTAGAGAAATTATTAAAACATATTGATGAAATGTCCTCAGATATAGAGGTGCTCTATGTAAAATAATGTCTGCTGGCCAGAAATCTGGATGGGTTTAGACAAGAGTATGTTCCTTCACTATTCAATAATCATCAGGAAAAAACCCTACAAACCATAATGATATATGTGCTACTTAAACTGCCCATTGCAATAATAGGTACTTTCATGAATTGTAAACTGAATTTATTCAAGAATATGTAGGATTTGTAGGCTTGCCAGACACACAACACAGGAAAACATTGTATGAGCTAGCAGCACTTTAGAAGAGGCAGAAAATATAAATAGCAGCAGTTCAAGACTGGATGGCATTCCAGCTGGATATTACAAAGCAGCTGAGGTAGTCAGTAGTCTCTTTAAAGGACAGACTTAATGTGGTTCTCCTAGGAGAAGAACTTCCTCCAGCTAAGGATTAGATGTGGTTCTCCCCAGATCCGAAGGGAAAGAGGACTAATGAAGATCTTCTGGGCTCAGAACACTGCTGAATCACGGTAAAGGCAAAAACATTATCCATTTGCAAGCCACCCCTTCAGTTTTATAAATCTAGATCAATCTATACTAAGAAAAAAGGACTAGGATGAGCTATAGATTGCTAGAAATAAGTCACGGTGAAAGATCTAAGAGAAATTTCAATCTTTTTTTTCACCTGAGGCAGAAATAGGAGGATATAGGCATTTTTGTTTTATTTTTCCTTTTACTCTACATAAACACACCCTCTTTGCACTCCTTATTCCTTCATCTTCTGGAGGCTCTAGCCCAAAAGCAGAAGTGGAAGTCAGCACTAAAGTCTTCTTTGTTAGACAGCTTCAGAACAGACAATTCTTCTTTTGGCATTATCCTTGAAGCTGTTTGTCCAGGAAATTGAATTTATTGGTAACTTTTCACAACTCCTGTTCCCCAGGAAAGGGGAAAGTTTCTGCCTCTGAAAGTTTCTGCTTAGAAGAACAGTACCATGTGGCATCACTAAAGAATCCTTACATTCCCCAATGATAACATGTGACACTTCAAGGGAGGAATAATTAAAGTATAGGAGTTAAGACTGCGTTAAAACCTTGTAAAAGAGTTTTATGTACCTATAATGTGAGTATTGGATTTTTCTAATCTAAACAATTTCCTAAAATGAACATTAAAAAATAAAATAATGTCGGTTTTCTGGAAAGCACCAGTTATGAATTGTGTCAACCTTGAAATTTTAGTGATTCAATTTAATGTGAAGAGTTAGTCCTCCAGAACACACTTAACAATATAAGGAATTTACATATGGTACCAGTACAATGCTGTTAGTATCTTCATCATTTTAACTTTCTACAAGAAAAGAGAAAGCTAACAGCAAAAGAATATGTAACAAAACATTTTTATTTTTTTTGGACCCAATTCTAAGTGATACATGAACAAACTTTAAATTTAGCTTCCCCCCATTACATCTATGCAACTAAAACATGAAACCTCATATCAGCTCCCTAATATTCCAATTTAACCGAGAACAACTGACAACTTAAACATACACTGTACTTTCAGTTTTCAAAGCACCCTACAAATGTCACAAAATAAGTGGTCTTAAAGCCTGCTTTACAGAATAACTAAATGACTTGTCAAAGGCCATGCAGTCAATTTTTGACAGCACAAGCATGAAGTCTGAAAAGTTCACAGCTCTCAGATCTGAACTCAAGCACATGAACTTGCCTTTCCCTCCCATGCCCACCCACCTTTTTTACTTTCCTTTGAAGTTTCACACTGAGCAGCAGTATCCTTTAGAGAAAGTCCCCATTTCAGAGACTCATGCCAAGACACCCTCCTCCTCCTTCCCCTCCCCTAGCAGTACGTCTTTTATGAAGCTGGTCAGTCACCTTTAATCATCAGTAACTTTCTGAAACTTAGCAAGCATGAGTTCTCAGTAAGAATAAAAGAGTTGGAGGTGCAAGAAAAGCTGCAATTAACAGCAGTCTAGTGCAAAGTAACAACAAAACCATTTTGTGAAATGAGTAGCCATGGGAAATAGATGTACAGCAGAGTTTGGTCTCCTAAGCACAAAAGAAAACACGGAAGAAGCTAGAAATGGGGGGGTGGGGGGGTGAGTCAGTAGTAAGTGAAGACTGTTCAACCAGTTTTTAACATTAACCTTTAGTATTTTCTCAAACAAAAGGAAAGCTTACTACACAAGACAACAATCAGCTGGTTGAGATAAGACCAAAGTGTATTTATGCTACAATCAGTTGTGCAGCCAGGCCTCAGGAACACATACACAATCTGTTTTACCACTGGTAGCTCAGGTGGTGACAAACAGTGCAGCTGCAGCTGGCAGAGCCCTGAGTGGGCTGTGTGCCTCAGAACCATCTTTGTGCCTTGAGCAGGGCTGGCCAAGTCCTTGAGTTTTATGACAAGTCCTACACTGGTGTGTCTCCTCTTACCAACAGTTCAGCAAGTCTGAAGATAGATTAAGTAGATCTACACCACTGAAGTCACACCCTGAGCACTGTTAAAATTTCTCAAAAGAAACTGTAGTTACTCTACTCTTTTTAACTGAAGGGAAATGTCTGCTTCAGGCTACTCCAGCTGGCAAATTAGGCCAGCAGAGGGGAGGGCACATCCAGTCCCTAGTGCTTCTAAACTGTGGGATAATCATCATAATAAAGAAAACAACCCTACCTTTTCATATGCCTAGACAACTAGATGGATGTACTTGCCATCAGAAATAAATACATACATTTGAGAACCATCTTAGACAAACTTTAAAACAGCACCTTTTTTTGAATTTGCTACTTTGGCTACTTAGTAATATCATTCTGGAAGAACTTTCTATCTGAAGCGATGATCTTGACCAGGCCACTCACCTTCAAATCATTTTAAGACATCAGTTCGTTCTTGCACAACCTGCTGCCCCCTCCTACGCCCAGCATTTCTCTGTATCTGTACTGACACGGAAAGTCAAGAGTGCTAGTCCAGCCAAAAAATTAGCTTGATAAAAATGGAAACTGGGAGGTGGGGGGGAATTTTCTTGGCCAGATCAGCTACCTAACTTGGTTCAGTCACAGAGCACTGTTGCTGTCAGAGGAGAGGCGTGGATGAGAAGAATGGCTTCTAACAACCCTAATTTAGCCTACATGAAATTATCACCCTATTTCACCTTCACAACAGATTCCTCAGTGAATCAGAAGTAGTTTACATGGGACACTTTTTGCTCTTTTAACAGCAAAGAAGCCTTGACCTTTTGCTATACTCCTATCTCCCTCTACCCTCATCCATTTCACTTCCCCCAGCCCTTGCCCTGCACTCATCTTTCTCCTAATTTACCCTGCTGTGGCACAAAGCAATCAAGGAATTCTATCACAGTAAAAATGGGAATTTTACCAATTCAGGGGGGAACTCTGAAAAAAGAGTTTTAGTTGTGGCAAGGAAAGGGACAAGACTATGAAAAACAGCATTACTGCGAGAGCAACTCAAAACTTCAAAGGACCTTTTCAGGAAGAGGATTATGTTTGGTAACTCTCTACACATGGGCTAATCCACAGCCACTCTCTGTGCCCTATATCCAGGCTGTTCTGTTCTATTTCCCACTCTCATCCGTCCTTCTGGCTTAATGCTGCAGCAGGAAGAAGCTGATGAGGTCAACTAACATCAGAATTCTCATTCCCATTTTCCCTAAACAGCTCTGTGCCCACATCTCCAGCTACAGACCTTCTCCCTCAACATGGCTCAAGCCACTTAAGCTTGTCCATGGTTTTAGCAATACAAGACTACTGTTAAATGCTAATTACTTACTAATGAAAACTAATCATCATGCAATTAAACTTTAATCACTAAGCAGCTGGCTGGGATCCAATCTTTAACAATGAAGGTTCATTAATAACTTTTTGCCAAAGTGCTCTGTCCATGAAGACTATCCTATACACAGAGTCCAGCTAAGTGTATGCAATTGTTTGGAAAATATTTCCTTTGACAACAAAGAAAAACTACTCAGAGCCCAACAAGGTAAGAGTAGCATAGTTTAGATTAGCTAAAAAAAAAGATGGGTTTAAGATTCAGGAAACTCAAACTCCTTTCCTGGCTTCTTCCATAACCTCAGGCAAAATATGCTTCACAGAAAGAACCTCTCTTCTCCATTTCTTGTCTCTGCAGAGCAACATTCTTTCAGGAAAAAAAACTAGTTATAATCTTGCTGTAGTTTCTAAAATTATTACACGAATACTCATCATACTTCAGTTTTATTTTTACTCATCTTTCTAAATCTAGGGAAATTAATCTACCCTCTTTCAGAATGTATTTCTCTAATTAAAAAATATATTGAGGTTATATAACTAGGTTTATAATGGACAGACAAATGAAAATTTATTTTTGAAAAGAAAAAAGTTTAAAATCTGCTTTCTATAAAGCCACAAAGATGATCAGAGAACAGGAGCATCTCTCCTATGAAGACAGACAGAGAGCTGGGTTTGTTCAGCCTGGAGAAGAGAAGGTTCCAGGGAGACCTTACAGCCCCTTCCAGTACCTAAAATGGAATTATAAAAAATGACGGAGAGCAACTTTCTACATGGGTAGGTGGTGACGGT
Source organism: Corapipo altera (assembly GCF_003945725.1). NCBI lineage: Eukaryota > Metazoa > Chordata > Aves > Passeriformes > Pipridae > Corapipo > Corapipo altera. Next base: position 18,091,820 of record NW_020884873.1, read on the forward strand.
ACAAGAGGGAACAGCTTTAAACTAAAGAAAGGAGACTTAGATTAGATGTTGGAAAGAAATTCTTTACTGTGAGGGTGAGGTACTGGAACGCTGTCCAGAGAAATTGTGGATGACCCATTTGTGGAAGAGTTCCAGACCAGGCTGGATGTGGCTTCAAGCAACCTGGTCTATTGGAAGGTGTCCCTGCCCATGGCAGGGGGGTTGGAACGAGGTGATCTTTAAGGTCTCTTCCACTCCAAACTATCCAATGATTCCATGATTTTAAGGAATTCTCACACCACCATCACTAAGTGTCCCAGTTTTGCCTGTGTCATTCCTACCCCAGTCTGCCTACTGCACAAAGCATTATGTTTAGATAGCTTTTTATGAACTCGGTTTGCATTGCAGTGTTTGGAGAGCTTTCCTTTATTATGAATGGTAGCACACTACTATTATAGTTGACATATTATTTTTGCTTATTCCCTGATCAAAGGATTCAGGATAATGCTTATTTTAAGAATGAAATGGAAAAACTGTGAAGTTTTTTTATTTAAAAAGGTCTTACAAAAGACAGAATGCAATTCCAATAACCCATATTATATAAAAGAAAGTCATGAATTCTTACCGTCAGAAATTAACCTCTTATCAAACTGAATATGAAAGATGAAAGATAAAAAAAGGAAATAACTTTTTTTTTCCCAAAAATCAGGAAAAATATTTTTAAGTCTGCATTTTTGCCTAGTTGTAATCAAATATAGATAATTTTAAACTCAGTGGTATGGAGTAGAATAAACTTATTTGTTAGTAGCATTATTCTAATGAAGGTAAGGGAATACAGCTCAAGTGACAAACATCTGGAATTAGTCTAAGTTGAAGAAAATTGGTTCAGCTTAAGTTAGCAAAACAAAATACCAACAGCACAACAACTCTCCTCCAAAATTTTGGGGAATCTTAACAACCTTTTTAGCAGCACAGCTTAGAAAGATTCAAGCTAAAATGACATACAAATGGATTGTACCCACTCAGTATTGAGAATTTAGCAAGAGTTTGGCACCTCTACAATAACAGGCAACTTAAATCTTACCAAAAAAGATTGTGCTTGAGGATGGCCAGTCAAAAAGCTCTAAAGCTTTGTTTAGAAATCTCCTGCACAGAGGAGGCCCCATTCACGTTTGGAAGAGCTTCTTTGAAATTAAGTTATTTAAATGTATTTTTAAATGAGAATTGTACATAGATTATGAGGATCCCTGATGCTTTACAGAAAGGCCACAACTGTGGGACAAGCAAGCTGCTTTTTTTACATACAAGTTTCCAGTGCTCCTGGCTACAACTAATAGAAGTGGGTAAACATTTAATTCTTTCCCAACGCCCTATTGTCAGTAAATCTATTTTCTGCTTTCTTCACTCCACATGCAAGACAAGTAGTAAAATATAAAACCACATACAAGCACAGAAAAAATGCTTATATTTTGGGATACACCAATGACAAAGGAGTCTGCTAGTAAAGATGAACAGAAATTACTTCCCTGCCTACACTTCATCTTCTCTCTTGTCTCCATACAAAAGGGTCGATACTGGAGTCTTTCCTCTTACTAGTATCACCTTTATGGTTGAGACCTCAACTAAGATGTGCTAAAATGTGCTTCTTGACACCTACAATCCATGATCACCAATACACTGCACCAGATTTACCTGCCTTCTATTCACAACAAAGTCAAAGAAAACCAACTTCATTTCACAAATGTAATTCCTGCCTTCCAATCATTTAAGACATTGAAATATTTGCATCAGAAATGTACATGTGGATTCCACCTGCTCACCTCGTTAGCATTTAAGGCTCACGATACCAATCCACAGTGCTCCTGTGAGCTACCAATTGCTGTAGCACTAGTGATTCACACTTCTAGGTCCCCATCAGAGGAAGGCAGTGAACTGAGATACAACCAGGTTCTCATCTCTGTGGCAGCACACTCTTATAGACCAGGAGTCATGACAGCACAGAGCTTCGGTAGCGCAGCAGATGGTAATGCCTTTCTGAGAAAACCAAATCTGAAGTTCATTATTCAGCCTGTCTTTCAGAATTTCTTCTCCACCCATAATTTCATGCTTCCTTATTTTTGTAACACTGCAGAAGAATATTAAAGATGCTGCCATTTCCTGAGGAATGAAAACGAATACACTAGACTGTGAGCATTTCCAGCTCAGACTACCAGGTATTTGGGCACACTCTGTCAGTGAAAAACAGGAATTCAGCCAGTTTAGGGACAATTGTAAAAAGTGCCTCAAGATTCTGTGGCAGTTCTCATCTGAGGGGTTAAAGCATACTAAATGCTGTTGCCAGAGACAAAAACAAGCAGACGACTCTCTCAAAACACCTCTTTTTCTAACCACTGCTAACAGGCAGATTTTAAATTCATCACTGGTTTCCCTGCCCCCACAGTGAAAACTTAATAATCTGCAGTGTCACCTCTTCCTACTCTGGAATTGTCTCCCTACTAGTACAGACCTGGGTGTAAGAAACACAGGTGTTCCTTCCTGTGTTTGTCAGCCATGTCACCTTTGAAGCAGCAGGTTATTTCAGCTGAGCCCTTACCTGATACAGAACTTAAGTTAGGGGTTTTTTGCAGGTGGCAGGGGGAAGAAAAAAAAAGAAAAAAAAAAATACCATGTTCTGCACATTTTTCTTCTTTAAAGAGAGGGATGATGAATAAAAGCTTGACATTCATCTCCCAGCACTATGAAACAGTAGTACTGTAGGCCTAAAACACTTTCAAGTGTTGGTGTCACCTGGGCACAATTTTGTGTGACAGCTAACTTGCACTAATGGTTATAATTACCGTGGAAAGGCCCTCTCAGATGTAGCAAACATGGTTCAGAGGGTAAGCGGAGTCAGACGGCTGATCTGGCACAAAGATCCCCCCACCCCAAGCTAGTCTTCTGATGGATTAGCTGGCTAAAAATCAACCCACTGTGCAAATGCACAGTTGGTAGATCTAGCACGAGTGAAACAGTGGAAACAAGCAGCTTGCAAAGAGGATAAAGTAGGATCACTCCTCATGACAGCAACTCCCTCCTGGTCTGGCTTAGGGATAACAAAATCCACCTGTGCCAAATGAGGCATTCAGAATAAACTGACACCTTTATCCTCGTATGGTGCTACACTACGCAGGTTTCTGGGGCTAGAAACTGTTTTGCTTTGTTTTGCCAAAGGTAGCTAACCTTCCACAATTTTCCCAGTTCACACTGATTCCCTGGCTTAGGCATTTGATTAGCTACGCAGCTAGGAACCTTTTATAAGCAATTACTTACAGAGCGTGGGAGCATTCTCGTTAGGTTTTGATTTCCCAAATTTGAGAATATAAATAGCTTAATTCCTAGTAATCCCTCTAGGCACCTTTCTTTACCCACTTTGCAGCTAGGGTCCAGAATGGTAGAGGCAAACAAAAGAAAATGGTTCTGTGAAAGCAACAGAGTAAACAAAATATTATAGAAAGGCAATCCTTATTTTCTCTATGGCACAGAGTTCCACAGATAAGACTCCTGACAGTTGACCTGCCACCGTATCTTAAGTGGTAAAGAAAAACCTTCCTGTGTGAAACCAGCTGTTCTCTGTGAGATGTGGATAGCATATGCAAACCTACTTCTAACCCTACAACTAACAAAGATGCACTCAACATGAGCCAGAAGGCTGCCACTGCAGGGATACATGAATTTAGGTTCTCAACTCCTGTAAGACCATATATGTTTTTTAAGAACTTTCACCGAGGTCAGACCTTCAAAACAAGCCTGGTAACAGTCCTAAAGTAGACAGATTGCTCCACTTCAGGTAAGCAGGGGGCTTTGCAAGATAATTCATGAAGAGCTGGATGGACAAAGTTCCAGATCGGTGAGAGAAAGCCCAGAATCTCCTTCTGTTATATTGTAATCACAGGCAGATTTTACCCTTCACCATTTGCTACTCTGAAGTTCACCTGACTGAAACCCAAGACGATGTTTTCAAAAAGAAGCAACAAAGGAAACAGGTCCCAAGGACTTCTCTCCATGTAAAAGGATTAAAAGATTTCTCAAGCTGTGAATGATGCAGAGGTTGAAGAGAAAAGCATTACATTTTTTAGACCTTTTAAAAGAGATCTTTAAAAGTGGGATAAACAAGCTTTTTTTTCACAGAGCACTCTTAGCAGGAACAAGAGCTACATTTACCTTCAGCAAGGTCAATTCTGACAAGGGTGCGGGAGGAGAAGAAAAAAAATCCAAACAAACAAGAAACTCCCCCAAAAACACCAACCAGAAGTAATATGTGTACTAGGCCAGAGTCTCTGCCTTGGAAAAAAAACATGTTTTATAAAAAAAAAAAAAATTAAGGAACAGCACACCACCTCCTAGTGAACAGCTTTTTAGAAAACAACAGCAGAACTATCTTGGATTCAACCTAACACAAAGAATGTTCTCTGCATTGTTCTTCACTTACAGCTTCTTATATTTAACACTGAGAATAAAGACCCATCAATTCTTTTGAACATTAAATCTGCTGACAATTACCAAAGTGTCCCCATAATTTTGCCAGTTTCAAAGCTAACCAATACTCCAACTTCCACGAAAGTGAGCTCCTCATCAGTAGAAAATCAAGGAGAAAATAAACAAGATAGGAAACTGTCTGGCCACCTTCAGCAGCTGAAAGAAAGCATTTTATAGGCAACAGGATCACCCAGCACTAGGGATACAGCTTTTTTTCAGTTCAAGATTTCATTAGCCTTGGAACAAAAAATGTCTAACTCCAAGGCAGCCAGTTAGCACCCCTACTATGGTTTAGCAAACTATTAACATCTGCCAGGGTATCTCATTTAAGCCTCAAACTAAGGAGAAGGATGAAGTCATTCTGCATCCGAAGCAGCCCAATTATTCTGATCAGCTATTCACATTCTCAGAACCAAAAAGCCTTTTAGAGAGGCCAGAGTAAGAGGAACGCCTTTTGGCCTTCAAGAAAGGTAGATTCTAGCACTTTGGAAACTACTTGGATTGCTGCTTAGAAGATAACACACTCCCAACAGTTTTCAGTCCAAGGTGAAAAGAGACTACGAGGAAAGCTCAAAGATCAGGAGAGCCACTTCACAGTTTGGTAATACCTTCTCATCTCAAATTCTTCTAAAGCATCTGGTACAATTTCATCTTTGAGCAACTTCACATATGTTCTAATCCTTTCTTGAGACTGACTATGGGGCTGTTCTCAAAAATACTGCAGTAAGACACAGACACTTATTCAAAAAAGAAACAGAAAACAATTTAGCAAGAAAAAATATTTTCTGATTCTGGAAAGCAAACGAGAAACAAGTCTTTTGTAAAAAGGCTATAATGAGTGAGAAAAAACAGGTGAGCTTGTATGAGAAGAAGAAACACAGGACGGGTTACTTATGTCACTACCTCTACATCAATGGCCTGTAACTAGAAGTTTGAGTTTGCTATTTCTATACTAAAATGTTGTGTAAACAACAGCAGTAGAGCCAGATCTCTAAAGAAAATATTTCAACTCACTTAATGGTACAGATACAGTTTAAATTTGGTGCATATTTACCCTTTGTGGGTACTACAGACAGTTTACGTAATTTTTAGTTACGGCAGTATTTAATTTGCACAGAATGAGTAACGTACATGAATTATTCATTTCCAGGCTCATGACCCCTCATACGCCATACACTACTGTCCTTCCTTACCCATAGACCAAATCTAAGGGCTAGATTCCTGTATGCTGGTGCACACATAGGTCTACACTCTCCTGCTAGCAAGTAGCTACATAGTTTGCACATCTGCTTTTCCACGACAAAGTATCGAACTGCATGTCTGAGGGGAAAAAAAGAAAATGCACTGGCAAAGCACGGAAGAGGTAAAGAAAAACCATATGCAGCAAGCATAAGAAATCAGTTGTGTGAGCCAGAAGGCTTTCCTCAGGCAGCAGGTCAAGAGTCTTGGGCTCAAGGGAGCCTTTCCACTGCCTGGGGATGGCTTCCAGCAGGTACAGCTTTGAATATCCCCATGGCCATCCTGGTGCTGCACGTAATCCTCGTCTAACTGAAAGGGGGAGGATATGCTGCTTCCAGAGGAGAACCCAGCACAATAGTTTGCTACAATAGGATAAAACAGTTAAGGAGAAAATAATGCTAGCAGTAAACCTTTTCCATTATTTGTCACAGAGGTAAATGGATTACTCTTATGGATGTAATGCATGAGACAAAACAGAGAGCTTTAAACGCTGTGACTGGGGACGGAGACAGTATCAAGCTCGTCTCTTGCAAGGTGTGGGATGAGATGCAAAGGTTACAGGACAGGGTGCTAATGAGGGTGCTCTGCCAGCGACTGAAATGCGTTGGCCACACTGGATCACACTTGCAGTCTTACAGAGATGAGTCAGGGACTCCTGAGGTAACAGAAGCCAACAGAGAAACAGCAGGGAAATAGCTCAAAGGAATTAAGGGGTGTTTCTCTAGAAAGGTGAAACTTGGTGAAACAAATCCCATGACTGGAGTGTGAATATCAATGGCTATGAGCTGTTCCGAAGAGATAGGAAAGGAAGAGGTGGAGGGGTTGCCCTCTACATGAAAAGGAGAACTAACTGTGAAGAGCTGTCTCTGAACAGCCATGAGCATATTGAAAGCCTGTGGGTAAAAATTAGAGACTGAGGCAACAAAGGGAACCTCGTGGTTGGAGTCTACTACAGGCCACCTGATCAAGGGGAGCCTATTGACAAAGCCTCCCTGCTCCAACTCCAGGAGACATCGTGCTTGCAGGCTCTTCCTGCTGGGGGACTTCCACCACACAGACATCTGCTGGAAAAGTAGCACAGCAAGCTGTAGGCAATGCAGGAGACTCCTGGAATGCATGGAGAATAACTTCTTGAGCCAGGTGATAGAGCCCTACCAGACAGGACACGGTATCAAATTTGATGGTCAACAGTGGAAGCAAACTAACTGAGGATGTCAAGATTGGAGGCAGCCTTGGCTGCAGTGATTATGCACTGGTGGAGTTTGCAGTCCCGGGGGACTGAAGGAGTAAAGTTAGGTCCCTGAACTTCAGGAAAGCAAACTTCCAGCTTTTCAAGGAGATAGTCAATAGGATCCCTTAAGAGACTGCCCTCAGGGACAAGGGAGTGAAAATGAGCTGTCAGATCTTTAAGGAAGTCTTTCATAGAGTACAAGAACTAGCAATCCCCAGCAGCAAGAAATCAGGCAAGGAAGGCAAGAAACTGGTCTGGCTGAGTAGGGAACTGCTGGTTGTACCCCCTCTGATAACCAATCCTGGTGAACAGATAACAACAGACGAGGAGAAGGCTGAGGTGCTTAAGTTTTTTGCCTCAGTCTTCAATGGCAACCTCCCTTCCCACACCCCTTAAGTGGATGGATGACAGGATGAGGACTGGGGGAGCAAAGTCCCTCCTACTCTGTAAGAGAAGATCAGGTTCATGACCGCCTGAGGAACCTGACTGTGCAGAACCTCTATGGGACCTGGTTCAGATGCATCCCAGATTCCTGAAAGAATTTGCTGATGTAGTTGCCAAGCTACTCTCCATGATATTTGAAAAGTCATGGCAGTCAGGTGAAGTCCCAGGTGACCGGCAAAAGGGAAACACATCTTTAAAAAGGGTAGAAATGGGGACTTGGAGAACTACCAACCTGTCAGCCTCCCCTCTGCACCTGGGAAGATCATGGAACAGATTCTCCTAGAAGCTATGCTAAGGCACATGGAGGACAGGGAGGTGATTCGGCACGGCTCCACAAGGGAAAATCCTGCCTGACCAGCCTAGTGGCTTTCTATGATGGAGTGATTACATCAGTGGATAAGGGAAGGGCTACAGAAGTAATTTCTCTGGACTTCTGCAAAGCCTTTGACACATTCCCCCACAACACCCTTCTCTCTAAACTGGAGAGAGATGGATTCGATAGGTGGACTCTTAGGTGGATTAGGAATTGGTTGGATGGTCACATCCAAAGGATAATGGTCCATGGCTCAGAGTCCCAATGGGCAGCAGTGACCAGTGATGTCCCTCAGGGGTCCGTATGGGACCAGTATTATTTAATATCTTCATTAGTGACAGAGGGATCGAGTGCACCCTCAGCAAGTTTGCAGATGACACCAAGCTGAGTGGTGCAGTGACACACCTGAAGGATGGGATGCCATCCAGAGGGATCTGGGCAAGCTCAGAAAGTGGGCCCACCTGGGTGGGGGAAACCCCACTATTGATGAAGACTCTGGGATGAACAGATCGAGAGCAGCCCAAGGACTTGGGGGTGCTGGTGGATGAGAGGCTGGACATGACCCAGCAATGTGAGCTCACAGCCCAGAAAGCCAAGTGTATCCTGGGCTGCACCAGAAGCAGCCTGGGCAGCAGGTCAGGGGAGGGGGTTCTGCCTCTCTCCTCTGCTCTGGTGAGATCCCACCTGCAGTGCTGCCTCCAGCTCTGGGGTCCCAGCACAGGAAGGACATGGACCTGTTGGAGCAAGTCCAGAGGAGGGTCACCAGAATGATTAAAGGGATGGAGCACCTCTGCTATGAAGAGAGGCTGAGAGAATTGGAATTGTACAGCCTGAAAAAGAGAAGGCTTTGGAGTGACCTAATTGTGGCCTTCCAGTACCTGAAGGGAGTCTACACGAAAGATGGAGAGAGTTTTTACAAGAGCATGTAGTGACAGGACAAGGGGTTTCAAATTGAAAGAGGTTTAGATTAGATATTAGGAAGAAATTCTTTACTATGATGGTGGTGAGGCACCAGAGTAGTTGTGGATGCTCTGGAAAGTATTCAAGGCCAGGTTGGAGAGAGCTCTGAGCAACCTGCCCTAGTGGGAGGTGTCCCTGCCCATAGCAAGGGGGTTGATCTTTAAGGTCCCTTCCAACTCAAGCCATTTTTTGATTCTATAACAAAACAAAGTGCACACACAAGATAATGGTCTCTAACTCTGAAAGTTCAGTCTTATAACTAGGTTAAAAATGGACCTAGATAGAACAATGGAGAACATTAAAAGGCTACATATTACTTCTCATACACAAAAAGTAAGAAGGGTTAGGAAGAAATAATTTTAAAATCAAACGAGATTGTGAATTTGAGTGACATGAAAATCAGAAAAAGATGGCCGACAATGGATGAAGTATGATGTAGATTAAAAGCCATATTTTAAAGTGAGAGTCTGAGAACTCTCTATGAATTAAATAACAATTTTTAAGTTTGTGCCAGAAGAACATGAATCTGGAGCAAAAACGGAAGCTCTACAAGGCTCTGGAAGAAAGTGGTTGAATTACCAAAAGCTACTCAAAAGCATGGTATTTCAGGATAAAGGGAAGGAAAGAACAAGCAAAACTTCAGTGAACCCCACAGAAAAAGCCTGAAGTAATGAACACCTTCAGCAAAACACAGTGGAAAGCAAGGAGGTAATCAAAAGAAGACACAGATGGAAAACAAAAGTGGAACAACACTCCAAAAGCAGCATAGCTGATAGTGACGATGTAGTTGACAGAAAAAAGGAAAATGAAGTACTGGATCTGAACCTTAGCTGGGAAGGGATCACCGTAAACACTGATTACAACTGTAGTAGAGCACAATTGAAGCCACAATGGAGGACAAGAGCCTGGACAATGCACTCAAAGAATTTTGAGATGAAAAAAGAGAAAGGAAATTAAGAGGCAGTTGCAAAAGCAAGAGAGGCTACAGGCATTTTGTACACTTCTTTTTTGAAAAAAATGAGAAACATGTCTACAGGTATTGTGAAGGAAAAGAAAAGACAGGAGTTGAGCAAGTGATTAAAGGGCAGAAGTAGAGAAAAAGAACACAAAGTTCAAGGAAAATAAGGAGATGCTCTTGTATGGTGCCATAAGGGTTAAGAAGAAGAAAAAATATTCTTCTTGTGAGAAGATGATTGCAACAGTTGGAAGAAAGTGATAAAGGGTAGGCCAAAATGTATTCAATCATAAAGTCATCAAGATCCCATGCAGAGAAAGAAGTAGATGTCAAACAACATGCAAAACCCATAGAAAAATGTGGATAACGGGCTACTATGTAACAAGTTGGATTAGAGCCTCTCAGCACAGTATGTTTCTGCTGGGCTTATGTCCTTTGCAGGTACAGGAACACAAGAAGGATCTCTGAAGGGCAACTCAAGCAGTTCAAGAACCTGCAGACAAGGCATTTGCTATTGGGAAAACTAGAATCATAAATGAAAGACATACCCTAAAAACAATAAAAAGAGAAAATCAGGCTGGAGAGATCCAAATTCAAAATACTGGTGAACTACAAGACATATGAAAGCACGGCCACATTGCAAGCAGAATGCAAATGGTGGTGGAGATTCTGAAAGAAGCCTTGCAATTACCAGAGATAAGAAATTCAGCAGTTGGATCAGAACAAGCACGCAGACATGGCTCGATGAAAACCAAATGAAATTAACCGACTATGTTTAATGAGAGGCTAGAAACAAGAATACAAGCCAAATCAAGTTAGGGCAAAGAAGCATGTAATTACTGTCAAAGAACATTCAGAACAAGCCAGGAATCAAACTTGAAGAGGAAAAAAGCTCATGGGGAGGAAGCAAGCATGCTGTATGTAACAAGACAGAGGAAAGAAGATAAAAACTGGATCCCAACACTGTTCAGAAAAGGAAGAATCTCAAGGCCACAGGAAAAAGTAGTCCCCCTGTCTCTTCCGTGGTCTGACCCAGGACAGAGCACAATACGGAAAAGATAACCATAAATAAAAGGATGGAGGATACTGATGATGGCAAAGCACGCCACCCAACCGTGGTTTTAAAGCATCAGCTTCTGCCTCAGGAAATCGAGAACAGTGAGCGGCTCCATCCACAACTAGGTGGTTGTGAACAAAGTTCTTTCTTTGTGCCTGCTTAAATTTTACCTACATCTTCTCACTCACTGTATACTCACACTCTGGTCAGTTATCAGTATCGTTCATGATATAATCAATACTGAATTCATCAGTACTAAACCCACCCACATTTCACCTTACTTTGTAAGGGCTGTAAATTCTCCTACAGTTGTGTAATATGTATTACAGGTGCAGAGTAACCGACATTGGAAGGGACCCCTGCTGAAAGCAGAGCCAACTTTGAAGCTAGATCCAACTTCAGATGTAAAGTGTGTTGCTTAGGGCCTTGCCTAGTCAAATTTGTGCATCTCCAAAACCAGGAAATTCCACATCTTTTCTGTCATTTCTCCTCCCTCAAACCAATGTCTGACCACTGAAACTTTTTGCCTAACTGAACTGGAATTTTCTTTGCTGCAATTTGTTTCTGCTGCCACTTGTCCTTTCAGTGTATGACTCCAAGAAGAGCCCTAGAGAATATTAAATATCTACCAGGATAGAATAAGGAGTGGAAAAAAGATCACTGCAGCCACGAGAAAGCCTTTGGACATGCAGAACTCTCACTAGGTAATGAGCATCCAGCTTTTTGATGTCCAAAAAATCTGTCTGATGAGGTGTGCCAGAGATCTAAAGGAAGCCATTGAAAGGACATCACAAGAGATTTATTTAGGATTAAAAAAAAAAAAAGATTGTTTCGGACATGAGAGAAGAGCAAGGAAAAATGGTATTCCAAATGGTGTATATATATTGCAAATGAAAGAAAATAATTTTGTATAGCAAGGTCAGGTACTCACCATCTCTCTTGCAATCTCCACAGCTTCCTGCAGCCCATAGAGCCTGCCACAGACCAGGTAGATCCCATTGGCCCAGAGAATACAACCCTCGTGGACCCAAAATTCATTGCTGTCAAGAGGTAGTTCAGGAATTTGTAACTCCAGCTCAGTGCCACCTTCTGAAGTGGGCATAGAGGGTTTTGAGTCCAAAGGAGTCTTTTCACCACCACTGCCACCGTCAGTGGTTGCTTTTTTACAAGAAGCTCCCCTTGAAAGTGACCGAGAGGCTCCGCTACAGTCCTCAGAGCGGTGCCGCCTCTTAAAGCGGGGATGAGCAGCGAGGCTTCTTTGTTCCTTCTGTTGTTGCTGTTCCTCCTCCTCTTCCGTATCTGTCTTGGAACCATTAGAAGCACTTTTGTGCCGTACCTTGACCTTGCTCTGCATTTCTGTGGCCCTCTTTGGAGGTGGGTTCTTGGGCAAGGTAGCTGCGTAATCCTGGGGGTAGAAAGGACCAAAGAGGTCACCCATGTTACGATAGCTGGCCCATTTGCCACACAGGCAGCAAACCAGATGCCCTAAGACAGAAGACTCTGTTACTACAGGGCCTTGCAGCATGAAAGTTGAGGTGGGCAGCACTTTGCTCTCCGCATTGCTAGGAGGGGGTGTTGAAGACCTCTGTCCTTTCCGACCCCTCACCAATTTGTTCTGCTCCTCTTCCTCCGCATTTATGATTGTGCACACAGCGCCTAATTCACACTTGTTTACCACATGAATATAAGGGAAAAAGGACTTATTCTTGGAGTCAGTTTTATCTACAGACTGGGTAGCGTATTTAAGCTTGATCTCTGGTTCTTGAGGCTCCACAATGGGAGCAGCTCGTCTAGGCTTCCGCTTCCGTGGCTGTGCTGCAGGTTTTCGCCTCTCCCTCCTTTGCCTCTTGGGCTTTGGCTCACCAGCACTCACCCCCTCTGCAGACTGTGCCGGTACTGGTGGGGGTGGTGGGGGTGGGGGCAGCTGCTGTTGCTGCTGTTGCTGCTTCTTCTGCTTGTTCACGCTCCCAATTGGCCTCCCCTTTTTCTTTCCAGAGGGGAAATATCCCTTTGGAGGGAAACCATCTGGCTTGGGTGAAATGTTTGTCACATCTCCATCTTTTTCCTCAGACTTTGGATTTGGTTCAGAAATAAACACACTGGAAGGGGAAATTGCTTTTGGGTCAGAAAAGGTCAGAGTTCCAGCTCCACTTACAGATCCATCAGACCTTCCTTGACCACCTGACTTCTGAGAAGGTGGTGGTGCTGCACTGGATCCTGCTCCTTCTTTACCAACACTCGCAGCTTCAGGGACCTCTTTTTTGTTTTTATCATCCTCACTGCTTTGCCACTCTTCTGAAGATCTTGGAAGAGTTTTTTCACCAGTTGTATCCTGGCTTGCTGGCCCCACTTGATCTGACATCTCTCCTTTTCTCTTCTCAGCCTCTGGTCCATGTCCAGCCGCATTTCCTCCTTCAGGTCCACTCTTAAGGGACAGGATGTCATCAAGAGTGACAGTATCTGGACCAGTTTCAGCACTGTTGGTAGAAACACTTCTCCTGATATTGGGAGATGTAATTTTTTGAACAATAGCTTCCAGTTTTAATCCTCGCCCCTTTCTTGGGGGCAGTATTTTGGTCTTAGCTGGGCTTGTGAGGGAAACAGCAGGACAATTCCTATTATCAGGACTGGGCAGGTCCTTGAAGGAATCTCCCTTTGCAACTGACTTGCCAGTATCTTGGCTTTGAGATGAATGGGCATAGGAGTTGTATGTTTTATCAGCTCCTTCTTTTGCTGAAGGCATCAGTCGCCCTTTATCTTCACTGCCACTGTTCTTCATATCATGTGGTTGTCTTTTGGTAGGGATAGGTGAGATGAAAGAACGGACTCTCCTCCTCATAATTAATGGATTTTGAGGAGACTGGTCTTCCTGGCCAGGGAGCCTGAGCATAGCATTGCTAGGCTTGGGCAAATCTGCAGATTCCTCTCGTCGATGCCCATCGCTTTCTTGAGGGCAAAATCTTTTTTGGTTGGCTGCTCCAAGAGGGCCGCTGCTTTTGGCAGGAGAAGTTTGCCGAGAGAGGTCCCAACCAGATTCGTGATGCTGCAACTTCTGGTTGCCGTGTTTCAGTTCGGTGCATTTGCTCTGAGTACCATCACTCCCCATAACACAGCGCCCAACTTCCTGGCTTCCCGTGTCATGGTAGGAGCTACCTTGAAGGTACATCATTCCATCCTTGTCATTTTTTAAAGGACTCCTTACTCTTTCCAGAAACTGCTGTTGTCTTGGGCTCTTCCGTGCCCCTTCCTGCCTGTGCTGAGCTGCAGCAATCACACCCTGAGCAGTGCTGCTTGCCCAATCTTTGTATTCTTCTTGCTGTTGCTGGTATATCTGTCTCTTGTAATGATACTGGGAATTCAAACTCTGGTTGGGGTCACCAAAAGCATGAGGCCTGGCATTTGTGTGATATGCTGAAGCCAGAGAAGGGCCTTCTGAATTCTGAGGGTACACAGAATGTAAGGAACCTCTGCTAACTCTTTCAGACAGTGTCATGTGTGGGTTCATATGATGTAGATCTGTCCCTGGGCCTCTGCTTCTGCCTGGAGACATTTTCAGCTTATCAGCAAGATCCTGATATTGAGAGGGTGATTTACCCCTTCCAGTTCTGCCAGGTGCTCGTCTCATGTGTGTCGATCTGCTGTCCTGCTGGGGAATGTAATCTGGAGCAGCATCGGAGACTGCAGCTCCAGGGCTGGCATTGCCTCGGAAAGATTCGTGCTTGATACCAGCAGGATGACAGTGGTCTCCTGTTTTTTTATTATTGAGACTAGCAGAGCTCTTTGACTGTTCAAAATCTTCTTCCTTTATTTGCCCACTGTGAGCTTTCATCTTTGTTTCCATGGATACTAAACCACCAGGGAGTATTACTGACTGGCTCAAGCCAGGGGCAAGACGTTCACTCCTTCCGCTCCTGGCCTCAGGACCCATGTGCCCCATGGGGTGAGGGCCAGGATCTCTTACAAGTTGCCTTAATGGAGATATGTCACAGATCACTGATCTCCTCTCTGAGAGTGCCCCCCCTTCATGGGCAGAAGACTGAGACTCCACATCGAACTTTCTAGCAATAGGGTAATCAGCTAAATTTATCTGCTTCATGTCTGGAGCTGCACTGCCAGACTTCCTGTCCCAGGGACCCCAGTGAGGGCCCTCCAGGAGAGACCCCATGCTTTTGTTTAAGAGGCCTCTATTGGTCAATTCATTGGTTTGACTAATTAAAACATTGGGCCTCATGGCTCCCTCCAAACTCCCAGCCATCCCAGAATGCTCCTGTGTGTTCCTAGAATACCTTCTGTCTGGATGATGGTGGTACCCCTGTAAAACCTCCTGTAGGAGGCTAGGAAACTTCTCGTTCCGGCCTTTGCGCTCACTGTGCCCCGGAAAATCCCCCTTTTCCTGACCAGAAGGATACTGTGGAAAGCCACCGATATTTCTCTGTATACCAGCTGCTATATTATCCTTGTAGCTGTATCTTAAACTGCCAGGAGACTTGGAAGATTCTGTTCTTGCAGGAAAATTTGGCCCGACAACTGCATGACCAGGCTGGCTGTTCCCCTCCCCATTATGGCTAGTGTTATCTCCACTTTTGCTCCCTTTACTTCCTACTTGAGTTTCTGGCTGTGTCCCTGCATGCCCGGCTTCTTTTGTTCCACTAGCACTAGCTGGTGCCTGAGTGGCTGTGGAAGCATCATCTTGTGGAGGTTTATCTTGTCCACTTGACTTTTCTACTCTTCCTGTCATGGCTTCCCGGGAGACAATCACCCCAACTGCCTTTTCATTCACTTTTGGGGCATTTTCCACAGCCACTACAGCTTCCTTCCCATCAGGGGAGGCCACATCTTCCCTAGCTGCAGGGCTGCTGCTGAGTTTTGATGGCTCATTCTGAGAGCCTTGTGCTGGTGAGGAGTTGGGTCTCTCTAAATTACCCCCTTTGTAAGTGGTGTCTGAGCTGGTGCTCTGGCCACTCAGCTGCCTCACCCTTTCCCCGTGATCCTCTGAACTGCTAGAACAGCCACCGTCAAGGGACTCTGCCATGGGAGACTTGAGTTGCTCCTCTGCCTGGGAGGAGCCTTCTGAGTTGGTGCAGCTGTCGGCTTTCTTTGAAGAGGATGATCTTTTGGAACTTTTTTTCTGAGGTGCCAAGGCATCTGACAGCAACATGTGCTGGACCGTGTTGGGTAGATTGGCCACTTGAGAACTCAGAGCACTCAGGCTGCTCAGCCCTGGATCTGTGAGCCTTTTTTCCTGCAGTCCTTCCAGCCCAAACCCCTTGAATCCACCTGCATGAGCATTGGGGCTTGGCATCATAGATGGTGTAGGACTAAGCTGAGGCATCATCTGCAGGATTCGGTTTCTAGAACCCATGGACATGTTGCCTTGCCCACACTGGAGATTTTCTCCACCTGGCATGAGTGGAGAAGGGGTAGAGCTGCAGCTTGGAGACTGAACCACAGATGCAGCAGGAGATGGATTAGAGATTGGACTGAAGTTTTGGTGGAACTGCATTGGTGACCTTACAGGAACTTCAGTCTGGCTGTACTGTCCTACTTGGCTTTGAAGAGAGAGCTTGGTGGCAGCGTTTGAATACTGCATTACGTGCTGAGGTGGGTGCTGTTGCTGCTGCCCCTGCTGCCCACTTTGGGGCAGCTTAGACTGCTCAAAGCTTTTCATCGGTTGAGTCTGAAAGCTGTAGTTTGACTGGGTCCCATAGGCCTGTGCATTGGAACCCACAGCATGGCCTTCATACTGCGACCCAGAATTCACGTTGTAGCTTCCGTCGTAATTCTGTCCTGACTGGCCAAAACGCTGTGGGGAGGGGAAAGAGGAGGAGGAGGATGACGAAGGTGGTTGATAGTGTTGGCTGAACTGACCCACTCGTAACTGGTAGCCAGAAGCAGAGGAAGGCAAGGTGGATGGACGCTGCATTGGCTGCAAGTGCGAGGTGCTAGAAGCAGACTGGCTGGAAGCCTGGGGTAAAGGCTGATGAGACTGATAGATCTGCTGTCTCAGCTGCTGCACCTGCTGCTGCTGGCTAGAAGCCTGCTGCTGATACTGGGCACTCCCCGGCGAAAAAGGACCAGTATAATCTTGTTGGTAGTGGGATACACCCCCAAGGGTTGAATGCTGTGTTTGAAACTGGCCCACATGTCCCTCATTCCCATACTGACTCCCAAAGCTACTCCCTTGAGGGGGCCCATAGCTCTGTACTGGTCCAGAAGGCCTGCGCTGAGGTGGCTGCTGCCCTCCTGACACCACTGGATCTTTGTTGGCAGCCATGTAGTAAAACTCTCCTGCTTCTTTTCTGAAACCTTGGTAGCTCTGATGGCCAGAGCTCTCACCAGGCATCGCTGTAGAGGCTCCTGTTGCTCCACGACGTCCACTACCAGCACCTCCTCCAAAGCTCTGGAACATCTGGGCCTGCTGGCGAGGGCTGAACTCTTCCAGTCGGGATGAACCGTGCACTTCCTGCGGGTAGCTCTGCTGGTTTCCGTGATAACTACTTTGCTCCCGAAAGGACTGCATGCTGTTCAGCAGCAGAGCAGCAGCTCAAAAGCCCTCCTAAATGGGGAGAAAAAGAGAGGGGAAAAAAAACGTATAAGATCTACATTTCCCAGTCACACCAGTACCTCTGCTTAATTTCACTGTTTAACAGTAATTAAAATTTAGTATTTGTCTCCTACTTTCTGGTACATTAATGTTCAACCCCTCTTCTTGCAATCTGCCAACATTCTAGGTAGTGCAAGTAAGAGGAATCACTAATTTTCAAAAAAATACAGGCCAGTAGCCTATTACCGGTTGGAGTGCATTTTCAGCATTAATTAATATTTCCCTAAAGTCATTTACTAACTGAGTGTGTTTACGTGCCCCTGAAGAGAGAAACTTCCAACAAATTTGCAAAGCAAAGGAGAGCAATCCTTACCCTTCGGGTATTCACTATGGGTAATACTGGAAGTAATCAAGTACTTTGCCACCATGTTTAAAGATGCAACGAGAACCCTGCAACGCTCTCAAACGACACTTGGATTTACCACAGGAATGACATCCAAGGCTCATGTTTCATGCTGGGAAAGATCTCTATTAGCAAACACTCAAGATACAATTGACCAAAGCTCAAACTAAGATATCCCGATGAAAGGAGCTATGGGAACCTGTGAAAGAACTGGCACCAGCATACTCAGTGCTCAGTTCCCGAATACTCCAGTGACAATCTTAGGTGAAAACCAACACAGCAAGAGAACACATTGCATTTCCCACCCCATCTTCTTTTGCTTTAAAAGATAGAAACTTGGAACAAGTCCACTCTGTTAGAGCAAAATAGTCTACAACTTCATCCCTTAGGATTTTACATTACCTTGAATGAAACTTTACTGAAAACATTTGTCAGTCAGAATACATATTTTGGAATATCACGTATGATCATCTACATTTACATTATCAACTCGTAAGTAAACGCACTCCAGGAAGGCTCTCCTATGTATTTCAATCTATTATGTGGAATCATGACTCACCCTCAAGGACCAGACCACAGCTGCAAAATTCTCTGGGGACTCTGGCTAGTCCCTCTATAAAAGCCCAACACATCACTAGATGCATTAAGAAAAGTATGGTAATGAACAAGAATACACATGTACACTGCCATTAATAAATAAGCAAACAAACAAACAAATAAAATGAATTAGCATTTTACAAAAGCATTTCATTTCTGAAACACCTTGTGGTTTTCTCTTCCTGAAAACAAAACTGATAAACCCACCTGGAGAGACTTCTTCCTTTAAATTAATCTTAAGACAATGCTCACACTTTTTCAGGAAACAGAACCCTGACTCCTCAGACGGGACACTTCCTGAAGACTTGCCTGCATTATATTTTCTCATTCAGCCATGTTTTGTGCTTGCCACAGTCAACTGAACCCACTGAGAATTAAAGCCTAGTTTTGCACTTAAGTTTTCTTCAAGTAGATCACCAGAGTCACAAGAATACGGGCATACAAATGAGGTGCAGGCAGTGTCTGGCATCATGCTCTATTCCCATATGCCTCTCAAGGTTATTTTTTTTTTCTTCACATATATGTTATCTATAGAAGGCTCTAACTCTACCACTAGGATCTTTCATCTGGGTTTCTGCTATCTGTGCATGCAGGCTACAGAACACACAGGCACAAAACTACACCACTACACTGCATGTCTCCGCAGCCCCCCTCTTCTAACTCAAAGGCATCTTTGTGTTGCAGCCTCAGTTCACGCAGCTTGATGTACATAATAATATTATGAGAATCAAAAGGGAACTGTCAAATTGTTAATACTTCAAATTCTGTCTCTCCCCTTCTAGGAAGTCAACTTTACTGCTGTTTTAATCTTGTATTTTAAGTGTCATATTGTAAGAGAGACAGATCTGCTGTTCTGCTGAACTTCCACTTTTTTAGCATTTTAAAGACTATATACATCACATGAATAACACTTCTATGAATGCCACACTGTGCCAATCTGTCCAGTTTGGGCTTATTATGGATAAACCCCTCCTTTTTCTGAATCACTCCTTTTGATGTTTCATCAGTTTGAAGCTCCACCCTATTGAGACAGGACTAAAATTGGGATACCTAAGATACCTAATGCAAGCTTCTTTCTTCCTTTTTGTATGACTTGCTGTTAAGGTGAAAAATGAGGGGAGAAGAAAAGGCAGAAAAGAACACATGCATAGAAATAGAAGAAAGTTATCAGGCTAAAGGTAAAAGAACATCTACTGTAACTGGCAGATGTTAGAAAGCAGCTTCTCTAGATAAACAGTTTGGAGCTCTGCAATCAGCAACATTCACGTGCTGTGGAGGCTGCGTGCACGCCCTGGCTATCATGTGCTTTGCACCCTCTTTTCATGAAAGCAACATTGCCATCCTCTCACAGGCTCAGTCTCCCACATAATCTAAGACTCAATTTTAAATATGACTTTAATAAAGCTCACTTTGCATAGTCTGAACAAGATCTCCCTCTTTTGCATTACATCATACAAAAATTTTAATCACTGATGATATTCATTCTTCTATAACACTACTAAAAGGCTTGAAAACATGTTAGTTTGGAAATGTAGCAGCTAATGATGCTAGAAAACATTCTTAAGACTTCCTCACTATTAATAAAGGATAAATTTAATTATATAATAAACAGAAACAGCACAAGATGCTGTAAAATACCTTTAGGAACAAAGACACGGTAAAGGTCAACCTAAGGCACAAATTCTTATCCTCCAGTATCTCATGAGTCATGTAACATTTATTTAGTCCAGAAGTTATATATGCTAACTCAAAACAGAGAGAATATATTTTTCTCCTTCAATTTTATTTTTTTCCCCCCGATCCTGGAATTTACCCTGACAAACAAATACAAAGTTTTCATCAGGACAACACTTGTTTGGAACATCTCACAAGGAGCTTAACTTGAGTAACATAATCAGCACAGTTGCTGCCAAAAAGAAAAGAGAAAACACATTTCATTAATAACAGGAGTAAAAAAAGATAGGAGATGCGTCAATCCATGACATCATCGATAACTTAAGACATATAGCACATTTCCTGTCATTAAGATACTATAAATACAGGACTATTACAATTATTATTGCAATAATCTTTCTTAACAGTAACAGCCCTGTGAAGTGCTTAGACCTAAGTGCTACGTTCGCAGCAAAACCATGAAGATAATCTCACGGGCAAGCCTTGTTAATAAAATACATTCAGACAGATGAGGCCTTCCAAATCTACCCAGATGCACAGGAAAAAAAACCTTATTTTATTAACTTTTTACTGGAAGCCTTTAAAGAAAATATTTTCAGCTGGTACATACTGCTCCACACGCAGGAACGATACATCAGCTGCCGGCTAGAGACTGCAACACAATCATATAAAAACCCCATAATGGTGGCACACATCTACAATCCCAACCCCAACAGAAGGGACAAAGTCCTACCTCCAAAAAAGCACTCTATTAACAGCCACAAATTACATACTTTTACAGTACTTTCCAACACGCACAACATCCAAAGCCTTCCTCATTTATTCAAAGGGAAGGTAAGATTCTGGCACAGCTTTCACTACTCCAGTGTCACACCTACACTCTCTCTACACATGCATCCAGCTCTCTCAGTAAAGCTGCATGATTCTGAAGTATTTATAGCCTGTAGCTGTAGAGTCATCTAAGCATATCCATCTAGAGATTACAGACTACATTCATGAGGCTAAGCAGTTTCACTCTGCTCCAACACATTTGTTTCTTCCCCAATAGTCCAGTAATCAAAATTTGCCTTCAACTTGGCAGGAACAAAAGAAGCATATTACAAGCTTGTGTGGCTGATAAAGAAATAGCCTCACTTACAGAATCACTGCACATAAATCTCAAATAGAGAGAAGCAATAGGTCCTCTTATCCATATCTCAGATTTATTTGTGAAACTTCTGAAGTTATTTCAGGTAGTCTTTCAACTCACCATCTCCACGTTAACCTAATTTTAAGCACATCTACAATGCAGATTTTGTTTCTTAATCATTTGAAAAAGCCTTACAGAACTTTCTTAACATAAGAGTTCCTCAAACTATGGAGCTACTGCATTGTGACCCCTCTGTGAGCAAGATTATCAAATATTAGTCAACAGTATGTAAACATCTTTCAATAGTTCCTCCATGAATATCAGAATGCCCCAACCACTGCTGATCAACAGAATTCATCAGTACTCCCACTCCAAGATTACTGTGTGAAATGATCTTCTGCAATATACTGTGATCCACCTTTTTTAAAGATACATAAATCATAGTCCTGATTATCAAAGACTGGACAAATACAGGACAGCTGCCCACATCTTCTTATTTAACACAGTAGTGGCATGACTACAGAGAGCTCATGAGAAGTGAGCTAAAAACCAAAATAGTGTGGGGATACGCCTAATTCTTAACGATAAGTCTCTAAAGGAACAAATGAAGCCACCACCAGCTCATTCTCTAGGACATAAGTGAGGTCTTTCCGCTTCGTTAAATTTTCTTTAGATTTGGGTTGACTACTGCGATCCATCTGTGCAGAGAAGTCTCAGGCAGCAGTCAAATGCAATATATCTCCAGTGATCTGTCAAAAGCCTCTCACTTCCTCGCATGCCTACCGGGGAAGATAATGCAGTTACAAGCAGGTGACAAACGGTAAGACATTATTTTCCATAGTCAAAAATGTACATGAACAAGTTGGGAGGTTACAGAGTGTCCAAGGTTCTGATTAAAATAGACTTACTTGCTAAATCCTGTGCAAATAACAGATGTACATAAATCTGCAACCGTTTCTAGTCACAACTCACACAAAATGCAAAAATTACCACTTTTGTCCTTCCCCACTGTATCTTCTTAAACTAGCAGAAAACACGCACGTAACCAAAAAAAAACCCACCAAGCCAGAAACTGAACATGAACAATTCAGGGGCGTATTTTGTGAGTAAACAATGCCCACGTTCTGAATTAAGCCAGAAATACAGGAATAAAGGATTTCTATGTACTGAGTACCATTTCCATCGTCAAGGCTAAGCTGCTAACCCTCATTTCTGCAGATACACAGTTATTACTTCCACACCTGAGCAATGGCTTGGAATAGACTGACCTTGTTTCAATTTTGGAGGAACATTACTCTGCCTGCTGCCTTTAGGAGAAGGCAAATCATCCACAAACGGCATAAGTAGATGAATTTAAGGATCAAACCTATGACTGCATTTAACAAAGCAAGAGATGTAACTTCTTTCTTCTACATTTGATGCCTTTTTAAAAGAGAAACTACTTAAAACGGGTTTTTAACATTAGGTGTGAAATAGAAGTAAACTAAGAGAGTAAGCACTTCAAAAGGACACCAGTTTGTCCAAGCAGTATCACTCACTGCTCACCTCTTTCAAAAAGTCGTGTTTCTGATATTGTCTTATTCACCACTGCACTTCCAGAGAAAACTGCAGTCAGATCTGCCTCTCACCAAGCCACTATGATTTATTCTACCAAAGAAACCTTACTACACCACTCAAAGTTGAAAAAGTATGCAAAAAATTGTCACTGAGAGTGCCAGACCCTATTGAAATAGCTAACCTGAAGTAGACAAAGTATCTTGAAAAGTATATAAAAAATAAATTAAACCCAGAACGCTGTGTTACTGGAGACTGAATTTTATAATTCTAAAAAATCACAGCATGCCTTAAAAACACCCATATGTAGTTGTTACACATGCTTAAGTGTCTAATAATAACAACACGTATTAGCAATGTGTCTTCCAAATCAGTGCTAATACTGGTCTTGACCAAAAAAAACACAAAACCCACAGCTTAATTTTGTCCTTCCTAGTGAAACCCTTCACCAAAGAATTCCTCACACGAGTTACAGCTTGGCCAAGTGGATTGTAACTAGTTTCCATCATCTCAGAGACACTGTGCTTTCTTTACCAAACTATCTGCACAGCTTTTAAGAAAGTCAAAATGCATGAGCTTAAATCCAAACAATTAAAGTTCTCGCAGAAGGGGTGAGGAACAGATGAGCGTGGCAGAAGGAGCACAGTGAGCTTTGTCAGTTGAGAGTGGGGAATGCTCTGGGGATTACTGTGCTACATAAGATCCCACATTCACTTCTTTTTTTCATATATTTCCCTAAGTGACCACAGAAAATTTTAGTAAGCCCGAGTCAGTGCATCTTCCTATCTCACAGGGGAGATGTAAGCAGACATATTCAGAGCACTCAACTGCTATAATTAAAGGCATCACAAAAACACACAACAACAAAAAATAATCAAATGTTGCATGTGGTTATTACTTGGCTGCTGCTTTCTTCCCCCACCCCTAAAATATTTTAAAAAAACCACTTGGATAGCACCAAATTAAAAACACACAATCAGATTTTTTTGTATTTGCAAGTCTCCCTTACTAAGTGAATAAAACTAAAATACCATCTCCAGTTTAGCTCTGCATTTTGAATGAAATGTACTGTTAAAGTCACATTCCTAACCATGAAGAAAGAAGTTTGACAAGATAAACTTCTGTTGTAAGCCAGTATTAAAGTTGTAGTGCTATGAAAACATGTATTTCTAGAAATATAACTAATGAACAAAGTTCAGCAGAATTTTGGCTAATTGTATATATCTGATTTTATTATTATGCCATTGGTTCTCAGTCTCAATCAACAGCACAGATGCACTTAAACAGCTTTCAAAAATCCAACAACCACTTGCTGAAAGTTATCCATCCACATTTTTAACAGACACTGCTATTTTACTAAGAACTTATGCAAATCAGTCAGATTCTGTTTTATGTCAAAGATTAAAACAACAGTTCTGGTTTCACATGCAGAGTGAGTCCTCTATAGTCCAGCTTAAGAGGTCCAGCCTCCTCTATAGTGTTAACACAGCCATTCAGGCTGCCAAGTCAGATCAGTGAACTGATGTGGTCCAGAAAATTCTGCCAGGGAGAACAGCCACTTCTGACCTGACAGATCCATTCACTGTATCATTACACAAACATCTGTACCAGCAAAACGGACACAGCAGGAACTGCTTAAGTGGCATGGCTACTGAAGGGCACTTGAAATCAGAAGTTCATATTTAAAAGGCTCTTCATCCTTACACAGTAGTCAAACAACCCTTCCCAACATCAAAATGAAATAATACTGAAACTTCAGCTCCTCAATTTTTTTCTCCAAGCTGCAAATCAGCTGACTGCACATCCCAACCCACTTCATTAGTCCCCTAAAAAGTTTCACAACTCATTATGTGCCTCTTATTGGAAATTCACCTGTGTCCATACCTCTAATGTCTCCAAACAGTTAAACATCAGGTCTGCTTTGGCAATACAGCAAAATCTGAGCAACCACTTCAAGGACAACTTCTGATCTGCTCTTCACCTCCTCAGACACGCGAGACAGGAGGCTCAGCAAAGACATCACAACTCTCACTAAACCTTCACCTTTTAGTTACAAAACTGAAGACAGTGAAAAGGAGAAGTCAATTATTATTTGCAAGAGGAAAGCAGAAAAGTGAGCAGGTTTCCAGATTCTATCTGTCCAAGCTCCCACTTTCAGTGCAAAATTTAGCCAGTATCAAAAATACTCAGAACTATACAGCACCTCCCCCCCAAAAAAAACACAACTCCACCTAAAAAACCCTAACACATTACTTTTAATCAACTTTTATAATTTATTCATAAAGTTGCTATGTAGCAACCCCCTGCCTTTAAAGTCCTAAATGCATTATCTCTTCAAACTATGACAAATTGCTAAGATGAATACTTGTAAGGGTCATATTAAACATTACCTGTAATACACATCCTTCTTTTCTATTCAATGTAGCCTATACAATTAAATTTTTTTATTCTTTTTTGCAATGCCTGGTGTAATGAACCTGTAACTAAGACTCCCAGGAACTCCTCAAGGCAGATGAAGTACATTGACACAAAATCTCTATCAGTTAAATGCAAGTATTATTATAATACAGGCTATGCACTGTATATAAGATATATATCCATTGATTAGGATAGAACTATTGTCAAGGATAATACCACCTACTTACATTATAGGATTTAACATTAAAACAGGTAGAAATATAATCTTGATGTACTTAAACTAACAAATTAAAGAATTACTGTCCATTTGCAGAAAAGCTGTACTCAAAAATTTATGTCCTCCAAAGCTCTTACAGACAGTTTTTGTTCCTTTAAGATAACACAAGGAATTTAGCTTTAGCACTTTCAATTTTCACTAGCCAGGGTTATCATTCTTCCTATGAATTTAGCACTTCATCTCCCTAAATTACACAGATTTAAGAGCAATTTGGGTGTGGAAGGTCTGCAAATACTACTGCTATGGCACACTTAAGAACAAAATAGTCAAGGCCATATCATGTTTACTGATAAAAAGTTTGAGAAAAGTAAGGCTTCTCTCTAACATAGGAACTGGTTGAACTGCCCTCAAAAAAAAAATTCCAAGCATTTGTAAGATTTTCACACTAGAGGAACAACAACTTTTCCTTCACTAACACTTCTGCTTGTCTCCTACAACCTATGTCCTCTAAACGTCACTTTGCTCATTTCTCCACACTTTAGATTCCACAGCATCTGCCTCATGATGAAGCCAAAAGTTGAAGTAGACCCATTCCTCCAGTAAGTGTTGTCTCCTGAGACTAACAGGGAGAGACTAAGACTACAGCCACAGTTACATGGATTCAGGAGAAACAATTCTGATTAATACAAAATAACTTCATACATTTAAGAAAGTCAACAGAGAGATTACTTCAGAGGCAGGACTATTTGAAGGAGTTCTTCCCCCCTTCCTATCTATCTGCCCATCTCCACCCCTGCAGGTTTTCTTTGAATTTTTCAGATTGGACCAGTTTCTTGAACCATCTCATTATGCATTTCCTCTGTAGTTACACTGGCATAACCAACAGATGACAGAGAGAAGGCAGCATACTGCAGTGTTGGAGCAAACAGTTAAGAACTCCTGAGGTTTATACTTAGCCTTGGCCTAAAGCACTTTTATTGGTTCCCTCTCACCAGCTCCCCCACTGAGTCAATGAAAACCTTCCAGAAGCAATCTTTCCACATCAACTTTATGCATATAAAGTGATTAAACTTCTAACACATCTCAGTTAAACGTCTGAAATCCTATGGTATAAACTCAAGCCACTGTAACCAACAAACAAGATACTGTACCTTGTCACTTTGAATCGCAGACACTTAACTCCAGCCTTCTAAGTCCTGCTGCCACAGCCAAAGGCAGAGGGAATGACAACGGCAGTCAGACCACACCACAGGCACAAAATTAACTTAAATGTGCGCAAGCAGTTCAGAGAAATTAACAACCTACAACTAGAGATCTTCTCATAACCAGGGTTTAAAGCTTTCTCCTTCCCCAAAGGATTTCTCTATCACCACAGTGATAGTGCCAGGCAGCGTTTGAGGCTGGAGAGCTGACGGACAAAGCTTCCACAGCATGTATTCCATCTCGTATCCTAGAGCATGTATCCTGAAGGAAGTCAGCAGTTGAAAGCAACGAGGAGGGATGAATCCAGCACCAGAGAAGAAAGAACACCTCTGTAAATACAGATTAGTGGAGGATAACAAAGACACTGCACTCTGAGCATAATTTTTGGAAATGCTAGGGTTACTATTTCAAAATAAGACAGAGGGAGCTTAGATGGTCCACTACTCTGACAGTCAGCCCCATCGTTCTCTTAAGAGTTCCTGCAGCCATTCATCCTGTACCCAGGGAGGAGAGAAAAAACAGAAGACTCTACTTTTTCTTTCTCCACTCTGCCTCCCCTCATGAGGGGGCTAAATAAAGAGGGACAATTAACATCAACCCTACAGGATGGATTACACAGAATCATTTCATAATGCTAATGTACTCCTAGAGTTCTATCACAGGAGAAAAAAGGCAAGATGCTCTTTCTCCCTTGCTCTAAAACATACCAACTTTCTAAGAAAAACTGAAATTTGCTACCTAGTTTCAGCTAGAAAGATGCAATAAAGTGACTTCCACCTTGAGAATTTTTCCTGATTTAATTCTTTAAGTCTTGTTAATCAACTGAGCTAAAGGATCTTACTCCTTCACTTATTTCAGAGGGGCAATGAACATGCAGAGCCAATCATGACAGACTTCATGAGTAAACACAGACCAACAAAGTCTTTATAAACACTATAGTTCTATGGACAAACAAGTAAGTTTATTTCCCAAATCCTCCTCCCATCCACTTTTCGGAGATCCTAAAAGGAAGCTGTTTCTCACTGAGCTAAGAGATTTGCTTTCTCTGGTGAGCTTGACCCAGGTTCACTCAGGTTTTCTTTTTCCACCAACTCTGACAGGGTTTTGACTAGGCTATAGAGTATACATATAATTAACCTCTTCTCCTCCCCTTGCTATTTTCAGCAGCTGTATTATATATATACCCCCCTTTGGTTTTCCACAAATTCCATCTTTCAAACATGTAACAAGCTGTATTTCTGCAAGCCAAAAAGACAAGGAAACAAACAAAACGAACACATGGCAAGTTAAATTTCTGTATCATAATTGCAGGATACTACCATCATTCAAAAAAAAGCATGTACTCAACTGAGCAATTCTCAAGAAAGAACACAGTTTTGTCTCTAAAAACTGGAATACGGAAGGTATCTAAAGATATCTAGATGAGGTGCAAGATATCAAATGTAGAAAAGTACCCAAAGCAAAATGAAAAAGACCAGCAGGCAAGAGTCACCAGCCTGCTCCCCAAACTGCAGTAAACTTGATGTTGACTGAAGTCAGAAGTGTAGCGATGCAGGACACCACACTGCAGTGGACACCACCAGCTCATCCCCAAAACCAATGCCCTACCACAGCTGGCAATCAAATGATTCTGCAGTAGAGTTCTCTT
Organism: Corapipo altera; assembly: GCF_003945725.1. NCBI lineage: Eukaryota > Metazoa > Chordata > Aves > Passeriformes > Pipridae > Corapipo > Corapipo altera. The sequence continues at coordinate 18,119,900 of NW_020884873.1, forward strand.
TATGCACTCTCACAGTAAAGGGGATGAGATGTTTCTCCATTAAAATGCAGGGATTTGGATGGAAAGGGGTAAGGATAGCGCAGATCAGTTTTTTCATGCAAAATAAACAGCGTCACTTTGGAGAATTCTAAATTATGCTCCTGCTACTTCCGCTCTCCAACAGTACAGAAGAGAACCTGCCACTCACTCAGCAACGCCCTGCAATACAATCTGCTACCTCCTTCTGTAACAATTTTCCTCATTTCGTTTACTGCCTGCTAAGTATCTATTACATTTATCTGTATCTATTATACTTAGGAAGACCTATCTAAAAGACCATTTTTATGTAGCAATATGCACAAGGTATGGTCAGGACCAAAAACCTCAGAAAATCAGATGTACACAACATTTCACGCAAATATGTTGGAGAAGGAGGAGAAGGGAAACCTCCCCACCCTCACACACATGAAATGAAATAGGGAAAACCTGCAGCAGCAAACCAAAATTTACACCATATGACAACACCGTTTACTACATTCTTTTTCCTTCGAATGCAAAATGAGAAACAAGAGGAAAAGACACGGTCATATAAAGTCACAGAATCATTTAGGTTGGAAAAGGCATTTAAGATTATCAAATCCAACCCCTACCTAGCCACTGCCAAGGTCACCAGGAAAGCATGTCCCTAAGCACGTCCCTAAGCATGATATCTACATGCCTATACCTCCAGGGATGGTGACTGCCATTTCACTGGGCAACCTGTCCAAATGTTTGACAACTTCTTTAGTGAAGAAATATTTCTTAATATCCACTCTAAACCTCCCCTGTAGCAATTTGAGTCCGTTTCCTCTTGCCTTATTGCTTGTTACTTGGGAGAAGAAACAGAACTCCGCTTGGGAGAAGAAACAGAATCCCAGCTTGCTACAGCCTCCTTTCAGGTAGCTGTAGAGAGCAAAATGGTGTCTCCTGAGCCTCCTTTTCTCCAGGCTAAACACTCCCAAGTCCCTGAGCTGCTCCTCATAAGACTTGTGCTCAAGACCCTTCACCAGCTCCACTGCCCTTCTCTGGACACGTTCCAACACCTCCATGTCCTTCTTCTAGTGAGGGGCCCAAAACTGAAGGCAGGATTCAAGGTGTGGCCTCACCAGTGCACAGGGCTGGCTACACTGTATTTGACACAGGCCACGATGCCATTGGCCTTCTAGGCACGCTGCCGGCTCATGTTCAGCTGCTGTCAACCAGTGCCCCCCAGATCCTTTTCCACTGGAATACTTTCCAGCCACTGTGCCCCAAGCCTGTAGTGCTGCACACAGCTGTTGTGACCCAAGTGCAGGATCTGGCACTTGGCCTTGTAGAACCTCATATCACTGGCCTTGGTCCTTCAATCCAGGCTGTACAAAACCCTCTGCAGAGCTTCTTACCATCCAGCAGATCAACACTCCCACCCAGCTTAGTGTTGTCTGCAAACTGACTGAGGGTACATCCCATCGATCCCCTTACCCAGATCATCGACAAAGACATTAAACAGGGCTGGCAACAGCACTGAGCCCTGGGGAACACCACTTGTGACCAACCACCACCCGGATGTAACTCCATTCCCCACCACTCTCCAGAATGACCAGCCAGCAAGTTTTTTTAACCCACAAACAGTGCACCCATTCAAGCCACGAGCAGCCAGTTTCTCCAGGGGTGAAACAGTATCAAAAGCTTTGCTAAGGTCCAGGAAGAAAATATCCACAGCCTTTCCCTCATTCACTAAGCAGGTCACCCTGTCATAGGAGATCAGGTTGGTCAAGCAGGACCTGCCTTTCCTAAACCCGTGCTGACTGGGCCTGACTGCCTGGTTGTCCCATATGTGCCATGTGATGACACTCATGATCTGTTCCAAACCTTCCCCAGCATGGAAGTCAGGCTGACAAGCCTGTAGTTCCCTGGATCCTCCTTCCGGCCCTTCCTGCAAACGGGCATCACATCTGCCAACTTCCAGTCAAATGGGACTTCCCTGGGTAGCTGGCACTGCTGGTAAATGATGGCAAGAGGCTTGGTGAGCTCTTCTGCCAGCTCAATCAGTACCCTTGGGTGGATCCCATCTGGCCCTACAGACTTGAGTGTTTTTAAGTGGTGTAGCAGGTTGCTAACCATTCCCCTTTGGATTATGGGGGCTTCATTCTTCTCTCCACCCCGGTCTTCCAGCTCAGGGGGATGGATATCTGGAGAACAACTGGTCTTACTGTTAAGGACTGAGCCAAAAAGGCATCAAGCATCTCCATCTTTCCTCATCCTTTGTCACTATGTTTCTCCCCCACATTCAATAAAAGATGGAGATTCCCCTTGGCTCTCCTTTTGTTGCTACTGTATTTATAGAAACATTTTTTAATTGTCTTTCATGGCAGATTAAATAGCCAGGTTAAGTTGCAGTTAGGTTTTGATCCTTCTAATTTTCTCTCCGTGTAATCTCACAACATCCTTGCAGTCCTCCTGAGTTGCCTGCCCCTTCTTCCTAAGGTCATAACTCCATGAGTTTTTTCTCCCCAAGTTCCAGCCAAAGCTCTGTTTAGCCAGACCAGTCTTCTGCCCTGCTGGCTCGTCTTTCAGCACATGGGGACAGTTCGCTCCTGCATCTTTAAGATTTCCTTCTTGAAGGATGTCCAGCCTTCCTTGGACTCTTTTGCCCTTCAGGAGTGCCTCCCAAGGGACTCTGTCAACCAGGCTCCTAAACGAGCCAGAGTCTCTGCTCTCTCTGGAAGTCCAAGGTAGCATTTCTGCTGACCCCCTCCCTTACTTCTCCAAGAACTGAAAACTATCATTTTGTGATTGCTGCGCCCAGGACGGCCTCCAACCATCACACCACCCACCAGTGCTTCTCTGTTCACAGACAACAGGTCCAGCAGCTGCCTTCCCTAGTTGTCTCATTCACCAGCTGTGTCAGATGTTATTTGCCCCACACTCCAGGAGCCTCCTAGACTGTTTCTGCCCTGTTGTTTTGTATTTCCAGCAGACAGCATAATGCTGATCACACAGCATTCACTACATTTATCCTATAATCGTTTATGCTAATTTTAAAAAGTCGCATATAGCACTCCCACTATTCCAGAACGTCTACTCATAGAAAACACTGCTGGACTAATCAAATCTCATGGAAATTCAAGTGTATCCAGGCATTTGACCACAGGTAACAGCAAAGTGAAGATACCGTATTGGAGGCTGATTAACAACATTCCATGATGGTGTACGATGGTTTATTCCTGTTCTGGCAAGTGTGACAGTGCATATTTTTCTTTCAGCTAATAAGTTTTAGGTATGTTTTTAACAGTCATTAAGGATGGTGTATATGGACACAAGCCATTCAGCCAGCTCTGCTAATACCAAGTCTTCAGATCAGTTAAAAGCTACCAACAACAGAGTTTGCAGCACATAATACAGGAAGAGTGATATGAACAATACTTCCAATAAACTGTTCTATGGTTTCTAGCATAGTGGCTCCCCATACAATTTCTAGCTACGTACTGAGCTCTTATCAGAGCTCATCAGAGGGTTCTGTTTATGATTTGCAATTTACTAGCAATTAGATGACTGAGTTCATATCAGTAAAATACTACAAAATAAATCATCATATTCCAGCACTGAATACACAATGATTCCGTACACAGTTATTGGTATGAACACAGACATCCTGCGTGCTTGCAGTGAAGAGGTGGGGGGGGAAAGTAATTTTCCTAGCTTTTTTGTATTTGTTGCATCACAATGCAGGCAAGAAATAATAGGCTTCTTAAATGGAGAGCAGATCAAATCTCAAAGGGACTCAAGCCAGGGTTCTCCCACAAAGAACCTGGTAACATTTTTTCCTCTCTTCTAATATCATCACATGTTACAAACACAAAGAACACTGGAAAAACCACACACGTATTCAGTCTCCAGGCTGAGCTGATAAGGAGATGGTTGCACTTTTGTCTACCAATTCTTAGCTCTGTTCTTGAGGAATCACTGGGTAAGAGGCAGGAAAAAACAGAAATCTTACTGCAACATGACCGTTCTTTTGTATCCAGGTGAAAACTGAAAGTCTGACTGCTTGTGCTGTGGTTCACAAACACAGCACAAACAAGTTCAATAGGTAGAATTCAGTTCTCGCATTTTTTGTCTTCAAAGGCAAATAGGCAGCATATCACAAGACTCCAGAACACCTAGAGCTGATCTTATCCTCCAGCAAGGCTAAACAGAATCCACTTTAGACTACACGTCAGCCTTAACTTTCAAGTCTTTGGATCTAGCTTTTTATTTTTCTCCTCTCCTTTTTTTTAAAGAGAAAGGAAACGCATGTACATGCATAATGAAGAACACAGTTTGCTTTTCCAAGTGTCCCCAAACAAATCAATACTTATCTTAGTGGTAATCAGCAGTGGAAAGGTTCAGCTGAACTAACCAAGGAGTGGTGTAGGTAGACACTAGTGTGACACTGATGTACCAGCAGTGCTGTACAAAGCTAAGACATCTCCCATTTTTCTAGTTCAGTCAAGACTAAAGTCTACTCAAAAATTGTAAGGAAGGAGACACGAGTCATGGGAATAACTGAACCAACTTTTGTTTCCTTTTTTTTTTTTTATTAAGAAAAGCTTGATAGAAACAGAATTGCACATCAGGATCCCACTACAGGAACAGCCTCTTCTGCATGATTTTAGATAAGTATAAACCTCTGCTTACACTATATTTGTGTTCTCTATCAGTAACACTAAACAGTTTCCACAATAAAGAAAATTCTGCATAGCATATCAACACTATTAAAAGGGGTTTTAAATACTTAAGACAGCCTTTATTTTTTATTTTAAAACTCCAAAAGCTAAACTGGAAAGCAAAACGTTATTTTGAGAGCAATCTCACCAAGAGAGTCAATAAAAACCACCTTTTGCTATCAGAGTGCAGTTTAATTTCTTGAATGGGAAGAGTTGGTTGGTCTCAGTTCAGTCTTCATCAACAAATCAGCACATTAGTTGGCTCTTCAGAAATTGCTGTACATAATCTTTCCTGTCTTGGAGGCCAACCACAAGATTAAGTAACACAAATTCTCACACGGCCAGTTACGGTACACGCTGAAGCCTGAGACGCCAGCACTGCCAAAAATGTTACTAAATCTTTTGAAGTTAAAAAATCTCAGGTTCCCAAAACATTAGCCTAATACCCTTCATAAGTATAAAACATAACCGAACAGAGTATTAAAAAATAAACACACCTTTTAATTAAAAAGCTATCCCACCCAAACGGAGATCTGGCATAGCCTGTGTCAAAAGGCAAGATATGCACAGCCAGCTATAAACTCTTAAATATACCCTTATCTAAAATTACAGGGAATCCAAGCAAGCAGCATAAAACTGTTCCAGCTTATTACATATTATGCCCTCACTCCAGATAGAAACCTGCCAAGCTGGTAGAATAGCAACAGGAGCTGTGCAATACAGCTCTTACGGAGGGACCCTTCCAAGAGCGGCACCGCTGCCATTTTGCTGTGCTTCATGGCTGGTTTAGTTAAACATGACCTAAAAAGGAAGGGAGAGACGGGCTATGCAGTGATTTTCTTTTTAACATTGTACCAAGAGCCCAAAAGGTCATCTTTGCACACATTTCCACAGGAAGTGGGAAAGGGGAAAAATCTCAAACCCTACACATTTCACTTTGTCCTACAGGCTTTATACATGTACGAATTATAGGCAAAAAACATACTAAAAAGTAAAAAGCATTTTTTTACTTACACCTTTCTAAGTCTTTAAATTTAATCTGAGTATCCTCTAAAATACAGTAAACAGGTTAATACCTCCCCATTTCTTCCACTAAAGATTAAGGAAGCCTCTTCTGCCAATAAAAAGGTCTCCTTTACAATACACAAATAAGTTCTCTGTTTCATTTGAAAAACCTTTAGTTCTTATTTATGCATCACAGAAACAGATTTTCTCCTTTAATAAATATTCATTTTTAGCTTTTTTAATGAAGCATTAGTAACAAAGAAAAGGAACAACAACAAAAACAAAATTCCTGACGTCCTGTTAAAGTTGCTAATAACAAATCTGCTCCTACTTCTTTTCACATAGGGAACCACGATTAACCTGCTCCAGGCTGCAAAGGTATATTAAACTACACATTTCAGAAAAAATGCATGTTTCATCAATCCCAAAGCCTCTGAAACCTGATTTAGAGGTCAAAGCTCAAAATTGTGTCAAAACACATAAAATTCTACTAGGAAGGATGGTAAGAGACTTAAAGCTAAGTAGTCTGAAGAATACCAAACCTGCAAGAAGACCCAAAGACCTCCCACCAGATGTTTAAGTCTAATATTACAAAGTCCAAAAGCTATCCCAAAACTATAAGCATTAAAAGAGTAGAGTAGCAAGTCATATATTTTATACAAAAGGTGTTGTCATACTCCCACTCAGAAGGCATAGTAGCTTGCCTACGAATTTAACCAGAACGTTCAAAAATATGCATTTCACGTACCAACAATTTACAGAAACGAGGCAATACTATCCTCCTCGTAATATTAACAAAGTTTAAGAGACAGATGACTAAACTAATAAATATCTCTTTCCTTTTTTTAATAGTAATTCTTTCTGCAGCATGTTAATGCAGCTGCCTTTTTGTATGCCAACTGAATCTAATGCAGAGACAACTGACAAAACAATACAGCTTCAAACAACTCAATTTAAAGTGAACAAATAAATATGAAACCCTATTTAAAGATGTAGATTTAAGGGGAAAAAAACCAAACCAAAACAGTTCAGCCAAATGGAACTTCATAAACAACAATACTAAAAACTATCATATACACTTAACCAAATGGACGTGGTTATGCTGTGTGATACTCGTCTATAAGCCCCAAAAACCAAAGTTATCTTACCAAAAAGCAGCCTAAAAAACAGATGAAAGAAATCAGCTCTTCTTGAATTAAGTTCAGCCAACGTGCTACAAACCTAACCCAGAGGCTGCTGTATCTCCATCATCCAGTCACTTTATTGTTCTACAAAGTCTGGATATAGAGGTGATCCAACTGCTCCATGCACACCTACTGGTCAGGGAGCATGTTAAAAATCAAACGCTCCAAAGAATTACCCATGGATGCATCAACAGATGGCAACAAGCGACACAGCCGTGAATAGCTTTCAAAACGCTAACCCAAACACAGAAAGCTCTGAAACTCAATCCCCTCACAGGTGTACCTCTTATTTTTCTTTTGTTTTCAAAGGAGGACTTAACCCAAACTGGAATGGTAAAGGAAATAATGCTGCAATTCAATCAATCTGCCTGACCTTTTAATGTAGGGGGAAGGTTACGGAAAAGACAGTATACACAAGAAATAAAGGATTCTAGTGGTGTCAAATCTACTCAGACAATCGCTTGTTGATTCACACGCAAACGTGCTCTTATTTGCAACTTAATAACAGACTCCCAGAGCCATTACACAGCTCTGATACACAGGTTAAAACACTTAGGTTACATAACTTTCTCTTAAGTCTTCCCTCAAGGTAAGGAAAAATAACTTCCAACTGCAGTCCTAAATACAACTTGCAGCAAAGTAAGCAGCATTAACAAAAGACAATCTGATCCTCTGGGCAGCCCAAACACAGTTACATCCTGATTATCTCTTCAGATGAACAACGCTACACTGAGCCTCCACAAAGCAGAAAAGCGCTGCGAACCTTAAACATTCCCAAAACAGCCCGTCCACCTACTGCAACTGGAGCACATGGTGCATCCATCCCCTCCAACAGTTTTAATCATTTATCCCTTGAGCAGAAGCACCAATTCACACAAAAACTTCACAATTCTTGCAAAAGACCATTCTTCCGGGGCAGGAAAACAGGTGGGCACCTCACCACACAGCACGAGGGCCTCTCTGAACACACGTAAACAAACAGTTTTTTCTTTAAAGAAAAAGGGGGAGGTGAAGGATAAACTTCCCAAGAGCCCTTTCACAAGCCCTCCTCGTACGCTGCGCTCACCCAACTCACGGATGAGCCCTCACATGCCCGGGGAGCCCCGGCCTCCCCCGCCAGGAGCCGCGCTCCCTCCCGAGGCCTCCCGCACACACCGACCCAGCCCGGGCGAGCGCGGCCGCCCCTTACCTGAGACCCCCACCCCCCCCCCCGCCGCCGTGCTCGGCGCCCCCGCCGCGGCGGGCGGGGCGGGGGCGGCTCAGGAGCGGGGGCAGCGGGCCCGGGTGTGGGTGCGGGGGCCGGGCGGGGGCGCGGGGGCGTCCGGCCCCATCGTGCTCCCTCACCCGCACCTCACACACACAGGAAATAACACGGGGTCACCTGACCCCCGCCAGCCAATGGCGGCGCCCGATGGCGGTGCCAGCGCGCGCGCCAGCGGGAACGGCGGCGCGAGGCGGCGGGTCCGGGCCGGGCGCGGGAGGGATGGGAGCGCGAGGGAGGGGAGGGGGAGCGACGCGTGCGCGCGCGCCCCCGCGTGCGGGGACGTGCCTGCGCGCGCGGCGGCGGCGGGCGCGAGAAGGCCCCCGCCCCCCCCACCACCACGCGCCCGCTTAAAGGGGCCGCGCGCCCCACTTTCCCCCCCCCCCCCCCCCGCCCCTTCCCGCGCGCCGGGAGCACGTGGGCGAGGCGCGCCTGGCGCGCGTGCCGCCCGCCCCCGCCCCTGCGGCGGCACCGGGACACGCCCGGCCCGACCCCGGCCGCGCTCCGCCCGCGCGGGGAGGCACCCGCTTCCCTCTCCTCAGCAATACTGCCCGCCCACCCCCAAGCTGTTTCAAGAACCGGCTTTGGTCCGTTTGTTCGCTTCTCCCTGCCCGGCAGCGGTGGCCGGGCTGCGAGGGCTCCTGCTAGGGGGCTGGGAAGCCGCTCCACCGGCGCGGAGCCCTAGAGCACCCTCCGAGCCGGCGGTCAGGCCGCACACCCGGGCTCGGCGGCCCCCGAACCAGAGGTGCCTCAGCGGAGCCGCGGGGAGCTCTGTATACAACATGGAGGCGGCGGGGCCCGGGCTCTCCTGCCCCGCAGTGCCCCGCCAGCCCCGCACCGCCCGGGCCACCAGGAGCGGCACCGCCAGCCTTCCCTCCGAGCGCCCTCCCGGCCTCGCTTTTGGGAGCCCGGTGGGTCCAGCTGCACTTCCTTGCTGGGGAAAACGATTAAGCCTTTTTCAGATGATTCATTACTTTTTGAGTTTGAGAGTGAGGGGGCAAGGAGACTGGTGGAGGGGGCAGCTTAAGAGCAAAGATGCAGCACCCGTCAAATCATCACCTCCTTCACTCAAGCCTGCATGCCAGCAAAGGAAGCTCTATATGACACTACAGTTTCCTCCATCTGCCAGTGAGAGCATTTCACGTGAAAAATGCAGGAGGAGGCTGGCAGCCTGTGAAGCTCCAAAGTGCTGGGCAGGGAAAGCTCAAGCATCATTTAAAACTCACTTTGTGAGGAACTTTACTGAGCAGATACGACAGTTTCAATAAGTGCTGTTTCCCAAGCTTTGTTTCCCAGATCCTCAGCAAGCAGTATTCTGAGAGAAGGCCCCTGCTCATAGCTCATCCAAAAAGCAATGAACTGCTGGAGAAGGCCTGTGTTGTAAGCACAGCCAGTTGACAACTTCACTGATGGCTCCTCCACAAGTGACTTGCTTTTTATGAAAAATAAATACGAACCACCACATCTTGTACCATGTATTATCTGTCAAAACTAATTCGGAGGCTGGCTGGAATTCCATCTAGATAGGGCTGCAATGATGCCAGTAGTCTGGGGAAAACAACCAGAGCAGACAACAATTACAAGTGCTTCTACCATGTGTCTTTCAAGTTAAGAATTCGTGGATGTTAGGGACTCCGAGCTGCTGGCCAGGCAATTGTGCATCAGGATTATCCAGGAAACACTTGCCTGCTCCTTTTTGGACTCAACAGGCAATGGCTCCTTTCAGAGGGAAGTCTACTGCTGTTATCTATGCCTTATCTCCTTCCGATGAAATTACTGTGACGTGCTCCACAACAGCTCCCTGGGAATTGCAGTTGGAGCAAACAGGCATTGCCCTGTTGCTCTCGCAGCGCAGGACACCCCTGCTCTTAACACTGGCCGCCCATTTGCATGTAGTATTCAAGGCTCGGTGCTTTGCTCACGGGAGGTGGAGGTCATCGCTTCCTTTGCCTGGAGAAGAGGCTCCGACAGCACATTCCCTGTGACAAGCCGCGAGGTTGCTGTAGTCGGAAACAGCTTTAATCTTGTTGACTGCCATTGCTTGGTTAGAGCAGCATTCCCCCTGGGGATCCCGGACTGTGATAAAAGCTGTAATGGGGTGGGGGAACTCGATAAGATTTTTATAATTTGATTTTCCATTATCTGTTTTCTGATTTTGAAGTGACGCATCAATTGAGGTCGATCCTTTATGTAGATTTATAAGGCAGGAGTGCTTGGAGCGCTCTAACTTAAGCTAAACTTAAACTTACCTTAAGGTAAAATCCTTTGGTATATACAAAACCGTGAGAGCACAGCTTATCTAGATAAGCTTGTTATTTTTCACTTAATGTCCAAAATGAAGTTGCAGCATAAATAGCAAAAGTTTTGTAAAATGCTCAAAAAAGCGCTATAAAACTACAAGGACAGTGAACATTCACTAATTCAAATATTTTTCAAAGGACCAAAAATAAGTGAATTAGCATACTTAAATACCTAGATCTCTAGCCTGGTGCACAGCAGCATTCCACATCTCCACTAATGATTACTTTATAAGCGTTACAGGGGAAATACAAAACAAGTTGCTCAATATTTACAAGCTCAAAAGTACTCGGCTGATTTTAAAGGATGAAATGAAGTTTTAAAAGAAATCGTGCTATAAATTACAGGCAAATTCATACTATTGTCAGCTGTTGCAGTACAGTAGACATCACTGGTAATACAGAGGGTCAATAAAAGTGCAGAATGAAAACAAAGCTATCAAAACTATTAGTTAAATATCACGCAAGCACAGACGCCATATCCTTTGCAGCTTTCAAAGTGATCTATCAGGCTTCAATATACAGCCCCATTGAGCTTAATGGATAATTTCATTCTCTCAGAAACTAATTTTTGGCTGTCTGCAGACTTCGGATGAAAAACCACTGTCATTAGTACACCTTGTTCACATCACCAAGTTTTTCTTAGCCACTGAACATTTCATTTTCTTTTCAGAAGGAAAAAATTCAACCTTCTGACTTGGCCATTCAGTGACAACTACTTACTTGACCACCATCAGTTACAAAAAAAAAAAAATTATAAATAAAACATTATTAGGACAAATGAAGAAAGTAACCCCATCATGCTACCAGGGCTTCGATTCTGCAAACACACTATCAAGAGTGGGAATCCAACACTCATGCAAGCTTTTCTGCTTCAGGGTAAAGTCATCAGTAGCATCTATAAGCTCTTAAAGCAACTTATAAGTAAATCACCCTTCAATTCTGAAAAGAGAAAAAACCCCAGAGATTTAAGGCCAAAAATGGTTACTTACAAAAAAAAAAAACCCTTAAAGCATCAATTTTACAATCAACGCAACGAACTAAACAGGTTTGCACGTAATTTCCAGCAAATACATTCCATCATCAGAGAGTAAGTGCTGTAAATTTAGCCAGTGCGCTACACCACAGTCAAAAGAAAGATTGAAGTCTCTGCTTTTAGTGCAAGAAAATCAGCTCAGCCATAATTGTACAGAGCCACTATGGTACTACCACAACAGAAATCTTCCAAATCCTGCCCATTTCCTCCCAGAAACCCTTCCTGCCACCTCCTAATCAGAATGCTTTTGAGGACAGAGGCACAAACAAGGCAGAGACAGGCAGGAAAATGGCCTCAAGACTTGGCACCCTCCTCTATGGTAGGTGGGAGATTCTGAGCAAAATAAAGCCCCCTAAGTAGCCCTCGGTGTTAGTGCCATTGCTCCTACCAGTGCTGCTGTCAGTGCACACATGCAAGCAATGTTGACACTCCTACTGCACATGAATTCTGCAATGGCTAAAGCAAATGTTTTTCCCTGTTATGCCTTAATGTAAGTGAGGCTTACCTTGCACAGCCCCTTCCCCACTCTCCCAGATCCCAGAGAAAAAAGGTCTCTCTGACCCCGAGAGGACTGACAAATGGAGATGGAGAGTCTCCCTCTGTCTTTAAGGTCACCACTTCTGATCTAGCCGTAATTCAGTAATTACTCAGTTTGTATGGCTCTCCAGAAGCATACATTAGCAGCTTGGAGGGGAAACAGAAGTATGACACCATTCCTGACCTCAGCCACCTCTCATCTCCACAAACCCTCTGAGCTCCCTCTGCCTGGAAGGGGGGAGGACAGTAAGTGATGCAGCATGGGGGATAGCGAACAAATTTGCAGGTAACGTATGTGGGAAAGGCTCTGAGCACCCCAGTGTTTGCTAGAGGAAAGATGATTTCTGAATGCAGCTGGTGGGGTCCTCTGAGAGATTTCTTCTTCTTTACAAAAGGTTTCATTGCTAATGAAAAGCACTGAACCAGCAGCACCAGGAAGGTGAAGTGTCTGCCGAGTCAGGCATGCAGATTTCACAGACGTGGCACCTGTCCCTTCAAGATATTACCCTTATCCTAAGCCCTTCCCCTGTTACACAATTTCATGTCATGCACAGGCTCACCACTGCACTTTTATGGCTTTCATCTAGAGGCCTTTAGATGCTATGGGAATGGGCACTGAAGACAGAGAATACAAAACATGACAGCAAGATCAGGCACCTACAGGTCACGCAACCAGGGACTGAAACTTATATTCACGGTGGGACAACTACATCTTTAAGCAAGTGTAAAGCAAGGGCAGCTCGCCTGTTTCTCTTTCTCCAAGAAAGACATCAGCATGGCTGCATTCATTAACATTTCCTACCTCTCTTCCTACCTAGCCCCAGGATTTCCCATACCTTCCTCCTATTTCTTTTATACTTACTTCAGACAAAAAGTGTTATATCTGACCCTACACAAGGGAGAAGCAGTACCAGATGCTTCCTGAGGAACTGCAGCAAAGACAGGGAGGGCTCTCATTAATTCACTGATATTGAACTTTTCTCCTTAAGACTGCCAAAGGATCTGTGTGCTTGCTGGAAAGTATTTTGGACAAGCACAGATTCTCAGCATACTGACTGTCATGTTTTGGTTGCATCACTTGGAAGCGGCTCTCCTCCAGATACTAGAACCATCTCCATAAGCCATGGTGTTAAGTCCTACCACTCCATTCCTGCAATGGAGCAACAACTGGATTGAAAGACTTTGGAGCATCTCAAAGGAAGGAAAATCATAGCAGGAGAAAAATTAACACACCCATATGAGAGACAATTCTGCTCTGTCTTTGAATACTGCAGCACTTCTGTCCTCTCGTCTTCCCGTTACAAAGAGCTGAATCATGAAAATAGGATCTTTGTACCTTAAGACCTGCTCTGCTTCTTCTGCTTCTTCCTTTTACCTCCTGCCAAAAAGCTACTTCTGGCAGAACAGAATTAGTTGCTGTGGAAGTGATTGTGATGCTGTGGACAAAAGAATCTGACTGCAGCAGAAAAAGCAAGAAACAAAAGCAGCTGAACTTTTGAGGAAAAGCTGATTACATTTCCATGCAGATGCCCAAAGTAATGAAGGTGGAAATAAAAACAGAAAGCCATACAAACATGATTCCCCAGCAAGACTGTCTCCAACAAGGCAGAAAAGACCATCAATAAATCTTCATTATCTGAATTGCTAAGCATATCTAAATAAAAGCAGAAATTCAAATATTAGAACTCATCTCTTTAAGTGGTCTTATATAAAACCTTGCCTTGCCTGAACATGTTTTACAGAACGGGATTTTTGTTTTCTTTTACTTCTGGTGGCCTTTTACAGAGGTTTCATTTGCTGGGGTGTTTTTTTTATTGCCCACAGGGAAGTGGGAATTTCTGGGTTTAACAAGCCTAAATCCCCATGACATATAGTTCCAAATTTTTAGAAGCAACTAAGATTTTCATTCTTACTTTGCTCCCTGCTGGCTTCCTCCCTGATGCATGCAATAGCTGTTTGGAATCTCAGCTGTGACAACAGAAGAGAAAAAAAAGTCCCTGAAGAAATGGCGTTAGTTCTTCCAGTCACCTTGCTGCTACCGTGCTTCATAATTCAAGCACATGAAACAGCACATAAGAAGGGCTTGCAGCAGCAAGAGGCAAAAGCAGAAGGCATCAGACTGGACAAAACCCAAGAAAATCTTCTATGTTCATGTGGTAAGAAGGCTGTATTTATATTGTGTAGTAGAAACCTAAGGGTCCACTAAAGATAGACGTTGCATGAAATCTCATTAACTTCTTGTCATATAAACCAACTTCTGCTTTTTTTTGTCACATATAGTGATGTTCTCTGGTCCTGATTCATCTGAGAAGATTGTTTTATTAAAAATATTTTTAAAGTTCCACCACAGTTTACTTATATCTCCTATTGCTAACAGAACATGAGGAAAAATCCTACTTCAAACACAACCACTTTAATTACTTTGGATCTCATTAAAATATATTCAATGCTCAAACACCATAATTCTACATTTCAAAAGATGTTCATGTCTTATTTTAGTGCCCTGAATTACTTTAAAGTCACACTCAAATCCAAGTCGGGATAGGGCACTTGAGAACATACAGAACTTACAACTTTAAACACAACGTATTCAACTATTTATGAGCACTACTGACACATTTGGGGTGGGGGAAAATAGCGTATTTTCATTCATATCACCTAACCTAAGTGATGAAAATGCTTTAAAAGCTATTAGGTAACAGAGAGACCTGCCCTGGGTTAAGCAAGTAGCATTTAATTTTGTAAAGACTGGACAGACCTATCTTTAGAGAGTCCAAGCCATGCAGTAAAATCTTAAGTAACTTGCTTCTGTTTCAGGATTCCAGGGACTCTTCCAGTTGCCTACTTAAGTTCAGGTTCAAACTAACACAACCTCAGCTTATATATCAGGGGTTTCGTCATTCCCCTTGAAGAGATTGTCTTCTGCGGCTGAGAATCCTGCTGGCACTCACATTTGCCCAGAGAGGTGATTAGGACGGAGGGCCCCCCCTTTAACTTTTCTGTAAACGTGCTCTGACTAATTAGACCTAAACAAAATACTGTTGGTTTCATCAGGGCTCTGAAAATAAGGTCAGCACTACTTCTTAGAACATCACCAGTGAGCACAGAAGCAAGAACAGGTGCCTCAGCAAGCACAGTTCATGTCAACCTACCAACTCAATGTGTTTCCACTGGTTTTAGCAATTTTTAGAAACAGCCCAAACCCACAAATAAGAAAACAAGCCATCCCAACATGAACCCTTTCATTGAGGAGCAGCAGCATTGGGCAGAGGGGGGCTGCAGTCCTGCCCCTGATAACCCTGGCTGAACCCAGGTCTAATGAAGGGACACTGGTTGTTACATTGGTGGAGAGAAGCATTTCACCGGGGTGAAGTTTCACATCCCCTGGGGTCCTGCCCACAGCCCAGGGATCCCCCCAACAGGGCCAAGCCTCTCCACAGCAGGGAGCATAGCATGAGAGAAGGGATGACTACTCTTCTTTGAAACTAGCAACTGTTACAGTGTGATTCATGCCACAGGCTGAAGATCAAGGTGTCGGCTTACGCCTAATATTGACGAAAAAGGGTAGTCACTCTATTTATAATCAGCTAGCATTTATCTCATCTCGAGAAACAGTAATTCAGCAGCTAGCCTTAAGTGATATGTAGGGGATTTCCTTACCAATCCTTTTCATTGAGGCAGAAGTTTAAAAAAAAAAAAAAAGAAAGAATGAAAAAAGCAGTGGTGGTTATAAGAAAGGGAATATTTTAACAGAAACAGGGAGGGGGGTTGGGCAGAGAGGGCAACTAATTAACGCTTTCAGCTCATTCCCCTTCACCACTTGCCTGGAAATTCTTTTCTGATATATGCATTGCCTGCCTAGGGCTTTTTAAGAGACCCTTGCACATCCTCACTGATTACTTCCCCTACTCGGGGAGACAGACTGTCCTTTACCCTAAATGCTTTTATCCTCTTGATGAGGTCTCTTACCCAGCTGGATCCTGCTTCTTTCTCCCACTACAATCTCTGAGCCTGAGAGAAGACACCTGGGGACCTTCCACTTTGCTTAGGAAAGGGATTTAATCCTTTCATATCCTAGCATGGGGCTGAAGTGATGCATGCCTCCCCCCTGCCTGAACACCAGTGGTTACAGTCCTGGGCGATGGATGTCCCCATGTCCCCAGCCGAAGAGAAATCAAAGGAAAGGGTTTTCTCCACTGTTTTCTGCTCTTTCAGGAGTCATTTAAAAGCAGGTGTAGATAAAGAACTGAGGAAAGCCCCATAGGGGACAATCCTGCCATACCCAGACAAAATAATGAGGCTTAAAATCTCTTCCGTATCTAATCTTAGCTAAATCACATCCCCGATGTCCTCTGCCCTCAGTTTCACAGGGTGCATTTTTCTCCTTGTCCCCCACCTTCCAGACTCATAGGCAGTGTCCCTCCAGTCCCATTCAGACACCCCCACTTCTGCCCTCCCTGGGGCCAGAGGTCCAAAGGAGGACACCTCAATGGTTCTTTTGACTTAAACCTCCAAGGGGAATGCAGGGTGATTCCAGGCTTCATTTCCTAGACAAGCCAACAGACAGTACTCAGTGCAGACAAGGATTTTTATCTTCAAAGTCCTTTACAAACTTACTTCCCCTCTGAGAGAAGAAAGAAGGGGGAAAAATCCCTAAGCATCACCATTGTGATGGAACAGAGATGCAAATAACCCTAAAAGTTCTTTCATGCTGGATCGGAGGCAGAGGAGAGGAGTCCTGCGGTGCAGCAGTGCTTTGGGTTTGGGGTTGTTTGTGGCGGCGTTTTTGGCTTTTACACCAAAGCCCTGGATTTGAATCCTATTTCACATCACTACGGGTAGGACAGAGGCTCTTAAGTTGTGGCCAACAGCTCCCTTCTCCGAGGGTCGTGGAGCTGGGGGTCTGAGAAGCAGGCGGCAGTACGTGGGTGTCTTCCAAGAATACACTTGCCTGTTCAGACTGCAAAAGTGCTGCACAATTAATTATACATCTGTGCTACAAAAGATCAGCTTTATAACTGCAGGGGGTGCTATTCATCAGCCTTGAAACGTATTGGCAGAGGACAGCCAGGGTCCAGTAGCTGAAATAAAGAAATAAATAACTACAAAAGCAGGATGTGCTCTGGGTCTTTAGGAGTGAAGTGCAGCAGAGGGACCCAAGTGACCCGGGAGTGGAGAGGAGCTTGGTGCTGCAGACGGGATGCGGTGCTTTTTCCCGGAGCTTCGCGAACCAGAGCAGCAGAGAAGCCCCGGTCATCGGGGCGAGGTGCATAGGCAGAGAGGTGGCAGCAAGGAGCCTGACACCTGCATGCACTTTTCCTTCCTCAGCCCTCCCCTTTCATGGAGGCAAGAAAACATCACGTTCCCAGCAGCGAGAGTCCAGTCTGAAGTGGCTTCACCGCAGAGCAAATTGAGAAGGACCCCCTCTCCCTCATTCCTTTCTTTTGAAGCCCTCCTTTCCTGGAGCGGGTGTTTCGCAAGTACAAATACACCACAACGTCAGGCATCCTTCCACTGTCACTCTCCACTATCCTTCCTCCTCCAGACACACACACTAACACAAAATGACGGCTTCCTCAACAGACTGAATGAGCAAAGCCCTCGCACCGATCCTTAATTGTCTACGCTTTACTCTTTTGCTCCAGTCATATTATATCACAAAACTCAAAGCCACCCACCCACTGCCCCCGTCTTTGTCCAAAATTTCAAGTGAATGGTAAATTGGACACAGCGAAAAAAAATTGCTGAAGAAGAAGGGAGGGGCAAGCTAAACCCCCATTTCCCTCCCCCCCCCCCCCCCTCTTTTTTTCTTTTTCTTCCCCCCCCCTTTTTTTTTAGGTTGCTCTTTGCTGGTGCACCCACATTGCTATTGTGCAGTTGTCAGCTAAAAAAACAGCCATCACCAAAACGGCCCCCCCCTCCAAAAAAGAAGATATTAAAGAAGAAATCATATCTCACAGCCCTTGAGAATGTGACCCTGAGGCCTTGCCCTTCTCCCTCCTGATGTACCCACACATCACGGTGGAATGGCAGGCCCCTCCCCATCCACCCCCGTGCTACTCTGAACCTGCAGAGCGAGAAAAAAATAAACACACACATCCAAAACAAAATAAATTAAAAAAAAAAATCAACAAGGCTTACAGGGCGGGGGGGGGGGGGGGGTAAGCCACCCCACACACACACACGCATATGCATAAACCCCATAACCCATTTATGTCGGTCTCGGAGCAGCAGCCAGACTGCAGCGAGCAGCCAACAGCTGGGGCCTTTGAAAAGGGACAAGGCGAGCGGCTCCCCGTGCCCAGCCACGCCGGGCTCCAGCTGCCCCCCCGCCGCCCCCGGTCCTCATCGCCCACCCTCCCACCCACCCGCGGGCACCCCGGGTGGGCACAGCGGCGTCGCGGGGGCGGGTGACACGCACAGGGCGCCGCAGACACACGGCCGCCACCGCCGCCGCGCGTGGTCGGCGAGAGCTGGCCTCTGCAGGGCAATTTTCCACTCTCAACTTTCAGGGAGAGGGAGAGAGAGATAAAGCCCATTTACTGTACCTTTCTGGCATCTTTCTCAGCTTTCCCTGCTGCTTCTCCCCACCCCCTTCCGATTTATCTCAGCTACTGGTTTTATAAACCGAGAGGGTGGAGGGCGGGGGGGGGGGGGGGGGGGGGGGGGGGAAGAGGAGGGGGCTTTTTTTTTCTCTTCTCTAAGCCCCGTCTGCACCTTCTGCTTGAGCCCGCCGGTGAAGTCACAAGACCGAGTCTCTGACATCACACAGAGCCCACAAACGCCGGATTGTGACTTCACTGCAGGATAGAACAGGGAGGAATAGGAGAGGGGAGGGGAAAAGGCTCTTATTCAAACACATATCTGCAGTAGTAACAAAGGGAACTCAGGAAATGGCTGGCCAAGAAAATGGCTTTTTTTTTTTTCTTTTATAAAATATACTCTCTTTTTTTGTTGTGATTTTTTTGTGTGTGGGTTGTTGTTTTTTTTTTCCAAAATAAACTTTGTGACCACAATGGAAATACCTTTTAAAAGTGGTCTGAGCAGGACAGACAGCAAGTGCCAGCCCAGGCACCATCCTCCAACGGAGCACAGGCTCCCACAGCCCTCCGGCACCTTGGCCACCTGCCATGGCCTCTCTGGACCTGCTGATGCTGGAGCAGAATGAGGTGCTGGGGTGAAAATCAAGGGGTGGCAGTGGCCACAGGAGAAGCTCTAGGGGGTATGGTGGAGGGGGATTGCAAGGTAAGGACCAAAACAGGCAGATGCTTCAGGTTGTGCCAGAGACATGCTGGGAAGGCAGCGCTGAGAGCCACCGGGCAAGCAGGACTGCACAGAGTGACCAGAGCTCCATGGCAGAGGTCTGGGAACCGTGGGCCAGGCAGAGGTAATGCTAACCAATGTGCACTTGGGGGGTTTTTCCCCATCTGAGGATCCGAAACCACTACTAAGCTACAATTCGAGTAAAAGGGGTATTAAAGGTCAGAATTAAGGTAACAGTGTGAGGCCTAAGCATGGCAATAGGGTGAGGTTTTCGATTCCCTAGTGTATTTTTAGGTTTTAGGTGCTCTGGGGATGGGAAGATAGGCTGGGGTAGATGAAAGAAAGGCCAGGACGCTTTGATGTACTCCCAATACAAGGCAATCCTCAGTTGTTGCTCTAGGAGCAAAAGCTGATAATATAAGACTTCTGTGGTCATATCTGAAATAAAGCCTAAAAGAAAAAAAAAGGCTCATTAAGTAGCTATTGGCTTAATGTGACCTGGAAAGTTGTAAGATGTGGGGCTTTTTTTGTTTATTCAGCTGGTGCATTTGTTTAACATCAATTTCTCAACATTTAACACAACCTCAAACATGTCAGTAAATAAGCCCTAAAAATAAAAATCTGTTATTTGTGTTTAAAATGGGATATTTTCTTTCACCTTTTGAAGCAAGGCAGCTCAAACACTTGCACTGTGCTAATCATACCTGAAGGCCAGGAATTTAGAAGAATAAGCCAAGGGCACAGCCACAGCCAAGTGAAATAAAGAAAAAAAATTAAATAATTAAACGGTGCTAATTGCAGACAACATTATATTTATGAAGTTATTGGAACTGCAGACCCAAAAAGGAGACAGCTTGTGATCCTCACAGTGTGTTCACTCCTCTCTCCAACCTTCATCCCTGCCCTCATTGAGACCTGCAAAGCAATTCCCATCACTGCGCCGACCTGGAAGGGAGGAGAAAACAGCACTGCCAGCGTAGCCTGCCCTTCCCGCAACCTGCCAGTGCGGCGGGAGGGAAATCTGTACATGGAGCGAGCGAGAAGCGAGGAGAAAGCGATCCAGATCCCTGCTATGAACCAGCTGGCAAGTACATTCCCAGCTTGCTGCTGCTGGACGGTGGAAGCACCCCATGAGTGCCTGAGGTGCCCCAGAGGGCTGGCAGCAGCACTGGAAGCCCAAGACACTTGTTGGAAACTTTTGTACCCCGGTGGCTCTATGTGCTTCCAGCATAAAATCCAGGCGGCCAGAAGATGCTCTTCCAGGCGGGAGCTCCTCCATGGCCAAAGCCTCAGTTCCCACATCAACTCTGAATACCAGTGCCTTGGGGCATCATCGCAGCCTTGGCAGAGACACAGCATCAAGGAAGATTTCCCCTGTTGTTTTATGACTTCTCTGTGCCAGTAGAGCAACAAACCAGGCTGCAATGGAAGGAATAAACTCTCCTGCCTCTGCTTGTGAGAGGGAGGGAAAAGGTATGAATTGCAAGCAGCAAGAACCCCATCCAATCTCATATCCTTCAGCAAGTCTTGCTACTTGTTTGGCCACAACTTTACTACCATTTTTATACTGACTCCTTTCATCTTTTTTATCTATTTTTTTCCACCCTGCTGACTGCGTGAGAGAAAACCTCCATGCTTATCCCACTCCTTTTCTCTCGGGGAATCTCTCTCAACCTGCCTGTGGGCAGGGAGACAACATGGCTGCCAACGTGCCATGCAAGGTGAGGAGGGGAATGGGGGAGAGAGGAAGGCATGGGCATTTGTTGGGAAGCAGAAAAAAGAAGTGGGGAAGAGGAAGGAATCTAACGCATCCACACTGACTAGCATGGGCTTGCTCCAACTTGGCCCATGATGCAATTACCTGACTTGGAGGCTGGCCAAGTCTCCCAGGTTAAGTCCCTCTGCACTTGTGCGAAGTGCTGTCAGAGCTGCTGGGACCATGAATACTCAGGGCTCTGGTAGCATGTCTCATCCAAAAAGGAAAAAGGGAAAAAAAAAAAAGAACAGAGACAGGGCAGGGACTGAATGGGCTTATTTTCACACAACTGCAATTGTTTTGTTGATGCGGAAAGGTAATTAAAAAAAGTTCTGATTTCAAACGTGCCACAGAATTCCCAGAGCCCGGAGGCTGCTGCTTAGAGGCAGATTAATCACATTGAATTCTCCATCTAGATATTGCATGCACTCCAAACTCCCACCGCTAATAGCTCTAATATTCTCCTCAGCGTGTGCATGCTGCTGGTGTTATGTTCCAGGAATATTAATTCCCCAACTCAAGCTCCTTTTGCTTGCGCATGTACCCTAAAGGCTTGCTGCCGGGCACTGGGAGATTATGGAAAAGAGAAAACAGGGCTAGAGGAGAACCGGGGTGCAAAGGTACTGGCTAGAACTCCTCAAGGAAAGTCGTTAATGTTCTTTGGATAAGCAAGCCATCCAAATAAAATCTACCTGAAGGCCAAGTTCTTTAAACAAAGACAGCCAACTACACACGCACAAGATGGTTGAAATTAAAATGAGCTCCCAGTGCTGGCTTTGTGTTACCCGCTACCGCTACCCTGAGACTTGCTCAAAATCTCAGTCATGTTAATTGTGAGCTCTGAACTAGCGGTTTTGTTTGTGTCTTCTGCTGGTGTCTTCCCCCAGCCCCTTTTACCCCTAGGCAAGGCTGCATGCATCTAAACTCTTGCTGCCACACGTGAGTAACGGTGAAAATATGGCAGGTTGTAGTGCAAGTATCCAAAGAGAAGCTAGGGCTTTACACAGCAAGCCCTTCTACCCTTAGCAAAACTGACAGTCGAGGGGGTTCATGGTCCAGCTCAAGACATCCCCAAGGTCTTATTCCACATGGAAAGCAGAAAAGGGGAGGACGAAGGCAGGAGAGAAACATGTAATTTTTATTTGCATTCAAGTAACTGCCATTCCTGGTAAGCAGTTCAGTGCGTGATCTATATATATGGCCAAAAAGCCGGCTGGAAGCTTTAAAACCAATGCATGCTTGAAAAGTACATTTAAGATGCCTATGATGTCATTTTCAAAGCTGCTAAGTGCCCAAAGCTCCCAGCACTGCTCAGCAAAGTCTGCAGGTAGTCACCAGGTTAAAACACAGTTCCCTGAAATTGGCCACACCAGGACTCTGGAAACTACCATGCAGAAGAGACCTCAAAATGGATGGCGCTGGTCATGCTTCCATTCAGCAGGATTACTTGCTTGACAAGAAGCTATCATGGGCATGATTTTCTTTGTCAAGCAGTCAAAATATGTATCTCCGTGTAATGTAAATCAGTATGTCAGTGCTGGAAAATCAAAGGGACTTTTGCCCCTTTTGTTGCAGGCATTTCTGATAAGCACACCGGTACAACACCTGAGTCACAGGTTAAATTGGATGTATAGACCAGCCCATCAGCTGTTTTCATAGCTCAGAACATCTTACCTAGCCTCTGGACTAAAACCTGTAACACCACAGGTGCACGAGCATAGGTGGTGGCCCTTTCCACAATTAGGGCAGGTCAAAGAGAAAAGGCACACTTTTATGGCTAAATACTTTACAGGGGACTGTTGGTGCTGGGAGGGAAAAGCATCAGAACATTTTTGAAGCTTCCTTTCTTTGCTATCTATACAATGCAGGTCTACAATCGTACGTGTGCCTTGAACTCTCATCCCATTCCTTAAACTTGGCTCCTGCTGCAGGGAGGGAAAGGATGCACTGCCTGTGTAAGGCCCTTGGGGTTTAACTCTGCTGTAGTGGGCAGGGAGAGGCATGGGCTTCCTTCACTGTGATAAACCAAGGCATTGGCATCGCTCTGTGTAGCTTAGGTGCAAATCTGTGATCCTCTTTCTCTCTTTGTGCACAAAGAATGAAACTGATAGCGAAGCTGACACCTAAATCCTCACTATTGCACATCTGAGATAACCTTGGTTGTTTTTGTTTTTCGAACTCAAATATATAAGAAGAGAGAAAGACAGAAGGATTTCAACCCTCGTCAAACCCTGTCGCCAGCCCCCTGAGTTACAGATCTATGAACTCTTACATGGGATAAGGGCTCTTTGCTTTTATCTCCCTATGCAGCATGTGTCCTCAGCCCTTTGCAAACAGATGTTTTGCCCTCCAAAAGGGAAAAGAGGGGGAAAAAAGAGAGACAGCATGAGCACAGGAGAGAGAGAGAGAGAGGGAGAAAGCATGAGCAAGAATGCTGTCTGCAGATGTCAATCAGGACTTCAGCCTAGGTCTAACCTGCCAGTCCTGCAAAACAAGGATACATGAATTTTCTAGTTGGATAGTCAGTGTTATCAAACAAGAAAATTGTGAGGTTTAGATTGTAATGCAGTCTCACATTCAGTAAAAAGGCCTTGCTACATGGAGATGATGTGGGACTGAGGAACCTATTCCTAGCACCTTAAGAATTAAAATTTCACTACAAATAACCCAAATGAGATGGTCAAAAATAGTTCAGCATTTCAGACCGTTTTTGTAGAGCATGGTAATATTGGCAAGGGGGAAGTGATTGTAGGTAGAATACTGTCAGGTTTGGGGAAAGCTTTCTCTGCATTTTAAAAAATTATATGAAGGAAAATATTCTTGGGAATGAAAAGTCTAATGATTACATGTATACAGAGAGTGTCATCTCTATCTTGGCGTTTAGCAGAAATCAACTCCCCCACACCAACACCCTCCCCTCCAGCCACCCACCCTGATATTCTTCTTCACCACTTCCCACCCATTAACCCAGTACCTGCAGTGCAGTGTTCAAGTGGGACTGGCGGAGCTGCTGCCGCTGTCATCTCCTCGGAGCTGGCAGTCACCTGCCAATCTCGCCCCCACTTCCTCCTCCCTCCTGCTCCCCCCCCACCCCTCCTCAGTGCAGCTTTCCCTGGGGATAGATCACTCTCCCCCCTCTCCAGCAGCCTGACAAATAACTACTGTTAACTCAATAATATCCCCCTCCAAGGTTTTTTAATTACCAGCCGTCCACAGGGCGCGAGACTCGCGCATACAGCGAGAAACGGGCCAGAGAGGGAGGGTAGCAACAGGGCGTCGGAGAGTTTAGGCTGATGTGGGCTTCATGCAGAGAGACTGGCTCCTTGTGCTCCATCCACATGGCACGGCTGGCACAGGCGACCTGCAAACCCCCACGGGATGCTGCCGCCCCAGCCGGGAGCACGGGCACGCATAATGTGCCGCTGTACTTGGGGGGGTGGGATTTGGTCCTGCAAGGGCTGGTGCGGAAAGCTGCTCCTGCACGACAAGGGCAGACTCTGCTACACCAGCTGAGGAAGCATCATCCAGGACAGCATTCGTCTATACGGCATTTTAAACGGGAAACAGAAAAAAAAGAGGAGGAGGGGAGAGAGGGAAAAAATTCAGGTGCATTTCTGTTTGTACAGCTTTACCAAATACATCTATCTTTACACATATGAAAAGGCCTTTTTTTTTTTTTGCAATATAGTAGTCTTATTTTGCCTTTTTTGTCGTGAAAATTCATTGGTCTGTGGCTTGAGGTTTTTTCTTAGCCTTTTATTAAATGGACACAGGATAGTGAACTTCTAGACAACCTCTCCACCTAGTATTTGTTTGTTCACACCCATTTACACTCTCTTGATTTTTAACAGGTCTGAATAAGGTTTATTTTTTTAAATAATCAGTTAATGAAGGTTTATCTGAATAGTCATAAGCATATTAGTGCTCAAGTTGTGCATCGAATCCCCCTCCCCCCCAGAGGTTAAACAAGACCAGAAATCCTTTTGTATTCAAAATAACACGCTGGGAAGAAAAGAAGCAAAGAAGGATAAAAAAGCCCAAGCCCCCCATTAGGTCCCTTTTAAATCAAAAGGAGACACTGGAAAAGGGGCATAAGCAAGGCACTTCCCCCCTTCCCCCCCTTCATTCTTCTCCTCCCTCCTTTGTAGGTCACCTTTACTATGAAGACATTGATGCTTCAAGTCTTCATTTGCTTAAATAAAGAGAGTAAGTTCAACACCCCAGTCAGGTAAGCACTGCACCCCAGGCGGGCAATGAAGGGGAAGGGGCATCCATCACAGCAGCAGGGAGGGAGACACCCTGCATGGGGCAAGGACTGGATCCTGAACATATGCGTGGGGCAAGGGGGGTCTTCCCTGGGAAAGGGCAGGCGCTTTTGGGAGAGGACAAGTTTGACGGCATGGCACTGAAAATGTGGGGCTCGAGTGGAAGGGGAGCAGGCAGACATGCTGTGCTGAGGAATGGCCCGACTTGCTGGCCTCTGCACCCTGGAAAGGGCTGAGGGCGGCAGTCAAAGGGGACAGCATGGCAGCCTTGGCCTAGGAACCCTTTGGCAGCCACCCTTCCACCCCGGGGGAGCATCCTGGCAGACGAGAGAACCCCCGCTCCCCTGAAATAAACAGCAGCCTTCCCAATGCTTCATTAAACTAACACAGCTTCCCGCCATTGCCCCGGCAACCGACACAGGCCTCCTGTTTGCCAGCTGGGGGAATTAAAGGCAGCCTGGCAGCCAGCCCCTGGCTGCTCTGAAAGCTCCCTTTACACAGCCAGAAAGCATCCCCAGGCAGGGGAGGGGACCAGGTGGCCCCGAAGGTGCCAACTGAGACAGGGAGTCCTGCCCACCCCCGCCTCGCACAAGCAGCAGTCCTCAGGGAGCCAAGGACTCCATCACTGCCACCAGCACTGATGCTGGAGGGCAACACAAAGCTGGAAGGCTCGCCAAAATGATCCACAAACTGGAAAAGGACTGGAAAAGGACCCTGGATGGTCCAATAGTGCAAAGGTGAATGGTGCTCCCCAACACAGCATCACCTCTGTCCAAATGCAATCAATAGCTCACATTAATTAGCAACACACTCCTCTTGCAGCCCATCCGCCAGATGAGTGAGCAAATTACACCCTCTTGTCCCTGGTTTACATCCTTTCATCCCTCGTTTTCCTCCTTTCTCTTAAATCACATACACTGCGAGGTAAGCCTTAGCATGAGCCCCCTGCTCCCATCAGCCCCTTGGTGGGTGCAGAAGGCACAACAGACCACAAGCTGCCTCATTCTCTGCTGCTCGCCTTTAGAGAAAGCCTCAGGAAGAGCTTCGAATGGAAACATCTATGTTGTACTGGCCTCAAGCACTTGGATGCCCTCCTGCCCTTCTACCTGCTCTCAGTCCATTCATTCAAAACAGGTAGATGGTCCCTTCAGGCAAGGCAGAGACATCCCTCCACATGTCCTAAGCAAAGGAGCTTGTTACGCTGCTCATATCCCAAAATTAGACCTGCTGGGCTGGTGCAAAATGCCAGCTGCTTCCAGCACCTTCCTCCCACCACCATCCCAGGCCACCGACACCCCAAAGGAAGCCTGGCAAACTGGTGAAGAGAAGAAAACACCTCACTTCACAACAGCAACGAATAAAGGAGCACTATTCACTCGCTTGGGCATCCACATCTGTTTTGTCCTGTTTTCCATGACTACTGGCTGTGAGCAGAGGTCTCACAGGGAGGAGCATTAAGTATTTATTCCAGCTCTTGGTTTTGTCAGCTTCTGATGCCACCAGTGTGTTTTGATTCTGCTTGAAAAACTGCATTGCTTTTTAATCCACGGATCCCAAAAACAACCCTGCAAAGGTGCCTCCAACCTCATCAGCGGTACCCTAGCTTTCCATAGCTCTGCAGCACACATTTCATAACAAACATAACTCTGTCTGGAGAGACCCATTCTAGTCCTGCCTCTGAACAGTTTGTATGCTCTACTCCTTTCTTATTTTGTGATGATATTTAGCTTTGTGAAATACTACTTAGCTACATTTAGAACAATTAAGAAAAAAAAAAGGTGGAGGGAAATAAAGAAACTAGCACATTCCAGATTCTGGCCACAGCTCTGCACTGCATGTGGAAGTGGTACGTGGAAAATGTGGAGCTGTTTATAAGCATTAAATAACACTCTCTAGCCATCTTGCAGGGACAAATGTAAAAGAAGTGCATCCAAGCAACCCTACAAAAATTAGCCCAGAGATCCCACCTCAGTGACAGAAGACAGCGCTGTAGTTAACGGCGTCCGAGCAAATCTTGAGCAGAGGGAAATAAGAGGCAGAAAAATACAATCAAACACCTTCCTTCAGTGCAAACCTCCCCGTACGAACTGTTACAGACTGTCAAAGGCAGTCTTTGAGGTTAACAGGAAAAAGTATGAACACTTTGACATCATCCACTGTAAGTTATAGTGGGAAGAATACTGCCTTAGCTTTGATGGGGGATGCAGAGAAAAGGGGACACTTTCAGATACTTGCAGGAGAAACTGCAAGAGGAAGATGTGCATGCAGACCACTGCAGGTAATGACCATTAGACTGGGAAGCCTGGTTAAAAGTTGCGGGCCTGCCAGTGCTCCTGATTTAACCATGTGACCTCACAAAAAATCACAAACGCACACAAAAGCAGGTTTCTATTTCTTAAGTTTTTCTTTACAGCAATAAAACTCAGATCCTGGAGACTTAAAACCAAATTCTTTTCCCAAAAGAGAAACCAAATTATGTTTAAATTCCCCCAGCCCCCCCTCCGCCCAGGTAGTGCCAGGCTGTCACTGGAGAGGAGTGTCACCTCTCCAACTAGGAAGCACTTGCAGCCTGCTGTTGCGAAACCCACTTTTATTTTTTCCATGCTCCTCACAAATTAAACCTTCAGTCAGGTCTGCCGCTCCTCCCACCTGGACTAGCGCAACTCCCTGCCTTCACATTTTTTTCCACTCTTCTCCAGATCCAGAAGATTTAAGCTTCTTAAGTCTCAGAGCTCCCAGCAGATGAAGGTGGGTAAGGAGCCCTCTCTTGGCTTAGGCGAAACACGGTCCCCCTCTGACTGCCCTCCTCTGGGGCTGGATTTCCGAGCAGAAGAGATTGCTGTCAATGAGCCAAAGGCACGCAGGGGTAGGGGAGGTGCTGGTCTCCGTGTGCGCACCGCGTCCTTCTTCCTCGCTGCTGCCATACATGATTAATCATCCCTGAGACACGCCTGCTGCTTCCCTCTGGCTCTCCAACAACCACAACAGCGGCAGCAGCAGCAGTTGAGAGCACAGAGACCTCCTCAGGTTCCCGGCCCCAGCCCAGCGAGCGTTTCCCAGCGGGGACCTCTGATCCTCGCACACATCCCTCTGGCACATGCTGGTCCTGCCTCACGGCCTCGCAATTAATCGCTCCCCTCCCCCCATTTTCAAACTCGGCTCGTCTCCCACTCCTCCCCCACCCCTCGTCCATCTGTGTCTAATTGCATTTCATCTGTAGTCATTCTCTGGAAAACTCACCGGGAAGGTGTCCAGGAGACCAGCACAAGCTTAAACACGCGCTTGACACGGGGAGCTGGGGGAGGCTCGCTGCTCTGCTGGGATGGATCAGGGGCCCGAGGGAGCTGATCCTCTCTGCAGCCCACCTCTCTCCTGCCAGTTCCCAGCCCGGGCAGGGGATGGGGTTCCTGCCAGCGGGCAGGGGGCTGGCAGCTGGAGAGAGGCGGCAGACAGCCAGGAAGGGCCGGTGAGAGCCAGCGGGGCAGAGGTGAGACTGCTCAGGTGCCAGCTCGTGCTCCACCGCGGGAAGCGCTTGCTCCCTCCTTCCTCCGCCAAGCATGTCGGCCCACCGGTGGGCTCTGCCAAGGCCAGAGTGGGGTAGAAGCAGGGTCCTGCAGCCAGTGTCATCTGGGGGCTCCCCTTGCTTCTGCTCTCCAGGACGCTGCCTCCATCCCACACAGGCACTCTCCACTTGCATTACAGATGCTCCTGCCTCGACCAGGGCACTCTTAAGCCCGACACGTCCCAGCTGTGTCTGGTGCAGCATGTGCAGCCCTACTGGTCTCACAGCTCCTCAGTTCCACCCCATCACCGTGCTGCCCCTCTGATCCTGCGTGGCCTCCTGTAAAAGCCAAATGTTATCCAAGGGCTTGTTCACCCTTTCTGCAAAAGGATCAACAAGCAGGGCTCTGAGCAGACGGCACAGCAGGCACTGCACACCAGCTCACGCCGTAGCCACTCTTACTTGACACTGCTGGAGCAAGCAGCTCAAGTCTTAACTGCATATGAAAAATGCCCCCACAAAATAGTCGAGAACAGCTGGGGAGCCATAAACTCACACTCCTGCTTACTGCATGCCAACTTCCCTGCATCAGCAAGTGTTAAGTGCACAGTGGTTTTACACTTAAAGCAAGGTTTCCTCCTGGAGAGGTGGGCCATGAATGTGGGCTATTTAAGGTTTTAGACCTCAGATAGAAGATCTGCAGCCCAGGGGCTAGGCACAGACTACAAGTTCATTTTCTGTAGGCTGGAGCCACCTGACTTCACAGATCGCTGCTGGGTAACGTCAAGGTATGGGCTAATGTGTGGCTGCCCAAAAGGGCAGCTTGGTTCTCAACAAGGGAAAGGCTCTCCACCTTTTCTGCAAAGAGTCAGTCTTCCAGCTGTAGGAGGGTAGGGACTAAACTACTAACCCATATAACACCCCCCTTAAGCCTTGTCCATTAGCTGCCAAAACTTTGAATATAGGAATTCACAGCTCTAACGAAGGTGACAGAATTACTTAGGTAGACCAGCGACAGACCCAGACAAATCTTCTCCCATTTCTTTTTGCCATCAGCTCTGCAAGCAGATCTGCTTCTATCCAGGTGAGCAGTGAGGGCAGGGATTACAACCAGCTAACTCCCAGGCTTTTCCTTTTACTTGCCTTTCATTGACAATAGCTGCCTACCAAAATCAGTTCAAGAGCTGCAAGCACAGAAATAAGCAGTTGAGTTACCATGACTAACAAGTTACCATTTGCCAGCCGAGTCACAGCAACACTGAACCAAGCAACATCCTGATGGTATAAGCAAACATTTTACTACCTACTGCAATGAAGAAGGATCACAGAGTGAAACTACTACAGCCCAGATGACAATTTATAAACTCATTGTGGTAAATCAACTTGCTGGCAATCATCTGTTCATACATTTTTCTCTGCCAGTATCATACTGAGTGAAATCTTTTGGTTCCACCAAATGCCACAAGCCAAGTGCATTCCTGAAGTACAATTGCAATGCTGTTTGTGGTGAAGATGCAAAGAAACGACTACATTTTTATCATTTTAAGCTCCTTCTCAAGACAATTATTCTAATGAAAAATGCCACATCAAAGCTGCTCATCTCCAGAAGCCAATTCAACACAAAAATATGTAAATGTATCTTGAAATAAGCACAAAAATCATCCTGCCTTCTCTCTCATTCTTCCTGGGTATTGGACACCAAACTGAGAATTCCAGAAGTCTGGGTTCAGTTCCCAGTTTTAATGCAGACTTTCTGCACCATCTCAAACCACGCAACACAGTTCTTTATAAAGCTATAAAATGGGAATGCTACTAGTTTTAATACAAAGCAAGGTAAAATACATGCACTGATGCTTGTAAAAAGCTATATACAAAAGACAAGAGTTGCATAAATGACTATATATAAATATACACATCAGATTTACCACTGCCCCAGAACTCTGACTCTGTAAGATAGTCTATAGAGAAGGGTATTTTCCTGATGCTTTCCCACTTAAAGAAAACGAGTACCTGTGAGAGAACAGACAGCACTCCATCTGCAGATAAAATTTTATCTGCTTTCAGTGCTAGTTCAGAGCCAGCACATGCTGGGAGTAAACAAAATCCATTACAAGACAACAATTTGTGACAAATGAGAGCAACACATGGACCGAGGACCACTGAACGGGTTCCCCCATATGCAGCAACGTGATGGAAACCACCATCACCCTTCTGAACTCTTGCAGAGGTCAACTGAGCAGGACACAGAAACTTACCTGTTCTCCCACTGCTAGCGGCACTCTGCTCCATGTCAACACACATCCTCCAGGCTGGCAGAGGAAGTTTTCACTGGCATTGTCTGAACTGTATCGTTACAGTGCAATGACTGACAACCCTGTCTCATCAGCACAGAATTCTCCTTATCAGAGAAAGGATGCACAAAAGGGAAAGAGAATTATGTACACACGAGCAGTGTTTCTCCGATGCTCAGCATAAAAATCTAATCAAAATTGTACCAGAATGGTGATGTGAAAAGCACCCTGCCAAGTCAGTAATAAATATAAAATTCATATCTTACATTTCCACAATGTATCACCTCTCATTCTGCAGTACTTTACGCATTGTTGGGACTCGGATGAATCCCCAAATCAGAACAGATTTGTACAGGAATCTAACATTTTTGTTGGCTTCACATTCATTCAAATTACAGCCTTAAGCGAGAGTAGGATAACAGGCACTTAAAATGGCCCCTTGAATGCGGCAGCAGCCATTTTAAATGGGGCCAAACTCCTTCCAGCCGCCAGACTCATTTCCTGAAGATCATCCTCCACCCACCCTCCGTCCTTCTCATTCCCTGAGCCCTGTACTCGGTCCTGTTTCCCTTCCCATCCACTCTGTGGCAGAGAGAAGACAAACTGGTATTTTTAGGGTCCATTAACAGCAGGTTGTCCCCAGTAGACCCCATTGATGATATCCTAACTCCAAACACAAACCATCTGATTTTGGAGATTGCAGCCACTGGGACCTTGGCAAGCCTCAGCATAGAAGACAATAAACCCCAATCTTCTGGGCTTTCACCCTTTCCAAGCAATACCACTGCACAGGTATTATGCACAGCATGTGCAGAGATCAAGAACTCTGCAAGAGTTGAGCAGTCAGCAGTAGTAACAGCTTTTCCTTTTTCTGAAGACCGTGTGAATTGGGAGAGAAGTAGAGGTGACAAGGAGTGAAAAGTCATAGTCCACCTCCCCCGGCCCCTTCCCCAGTGGCTCGTTATCTTAACACCCATCACCAAATCCTTCCTGACAGATGCATTTGCCAAGGACTCTGATGGGAACACTGAGCAGTGCCATTCCTTCTCATCCTATCAAGAGGGCTATACGACGAAACTGTGTCCATATTAGGCCCAAAGTTTTCACCTTTTGAAAGACAGATGCATAAAAGGCAGGAGGTGTTAGAAACCCTGAGGAACGCAACAAGTGTTAATAGCAGTATGTACCTTAAGACAGAAATGCTGATTGTAGTCCTTCAAGCATCATGCAATAGATGATTACTGCATGTCTAAGCAGAGAAAGCATCTTCTAAACGCTCAGCTAACACTAAGGTGCCTAAACAAATGCCAGGTTTTCATGACTGCTCAAAAGCCTTCAGCAATGGGTTTTAAATTTTGGCGTTTCTTCTAAGAGCCACAGATGATCTCAAAGTCCTCTGCCTCATAACTAGTGGTAGCACAGCTAACTAGGGCTGGCAGCAGGGAAATGCATTGCAAGGTTTTCCTTTTGTCAGTAAGGTTTTGAAGTTCTTCATATTTTTCATACTCATATCTATTTACTTCTTGGGGCACTGCCTACAAACCAAGTTGGAAGGAAAAACCCCTTGGAAGCCACAATAATATGAATGGTTTAAAGTAGTCCATCCAAAGAAGGAAAAAGGGGCTACTAATACTTGCTTCCAAAAGAAATTACATTATATAGGTAGGAGTCTTCTGTAGTTCCAAGTACATATCTGTTTCTACACTGATGAAATCAGGACAGTTATTTCACCTCTGGAAGCAGAAACACAGCTGCAGCATATGCAAGAATCAGCTCCTGACATTAAAAAAATCCCAAACCATTCCACAATGTCATTTAGCTTTACAACAGGACGATAAACTATGCAACATTTGTCTTCCTTTTTCTAGTATAGATAAGGCCCTAGAACAGCATCACCCAAACTGTGGTGCACGGGTCACTACTGGCCTGTGAAGCATAGCAGGCGGCCCATGCAGGTGCTATCTGCAAACAACACTCTGCAAGCCACGGCACCCAGTAAACTGCCCATCCATTGCCCTGTGTCATTTTTCTCATTATAAACACATAATGTTTTTATGCATATATGACAGATGAGCGTTTAAATCTAAATGTAAAACATTACCCAGAGTGCATCTGTTTTGACCAAAGGCAAGAGACAGTATGAGACCCTTCCTCAGAGAAGCAGCTATCACAACTGAAACATCAGATGTGTTTGGTACTCAGAGCCACTGCAATGACACAGGCATAGGAGATGTAGGAGTTTCCTGGAGAAGACTTTTGTAACAGAGCTACTTCTGTGTACAGGTGGGCACTGCTGGAGGCAAATAGCTCCACTTGCTGCATGTGCTTGCAGTACTAGTAGCCTCAGATTGTTTTGGCTGCAACCATACCAGAAACCTGCTCAGAAAAACTCATTACAAGATAGAAGGTTGCAGAAGAGAAACAAGTGCATTATCAAGAACCAGAAATAATTTACAAACACAAGGACTAACTATGAGAGCTTGCTAAGCAATGGCCAATGAGCCGGGAACTGAACTGTCTACAAACCTCTGAGAGGCACAAATTAAAAAGGGGATCATCCAACACTACTTCCTCAGATCCAGTGGAAACCAAGAAAAGAAACACACAGGCTTGTTGCTGCATGAGGAAAAGAGGACAAAATCACCTTAACAGGAGACATATGGTCTCGTCTTCTCAGGAAAACGTTGGAAATGCAATCACTTGGGACAGCTAAAACTAAACTGAACGCAAACACCAGAAAACACGCGGAAGGAAGTACCACATCTACTATGTTTTGGTCATGTGTAGAGCTAGGTAATCAGATCAGTGGGGTGGGTTTTTCTGGTGTTGCTGGCTAAATGATATTCAATTCCACAGCTGAACAGGAAATTTACTCTTCACATCCACCTTGCCTTTGTCTACCCAGGCTCCAGTGTGGGTCAGTTCCTGTCACAGAGAAGTGTGACACTCCTGTACCTTCAGTACAGTGCAAGAGGCTTCAGGCAGAACCTCCATTCTCCACTCTACCAGGATAATCAAATAACCATGCTTAATCAGGCTGGTTGTTTGTTTTGCTTAAAATGTATTTACTTCAACAAGTAATTAATATTTTAAGTAGACAAAGCCTTTGTTAAAGATTCACCATGTTCACCCCTTCAATTAACGTTTTAAACATTCACATTCATAGATTCATTTATACCTCCCACTTGTCCTTCAGCAATGCCAGAAAAGATCAGAGTTTAAATTCCTGGCATCTCAAAGATAAAAAAGAAAGGGAAAATAAAACCAAATCCTCCAGAAAATAACCAAAAAAGAAGACCAAACCTACCATGTCTTTTATCCATCTCCAGAAAGAAGAAAGGGTGTCCAAGCTGTTTAGAAGTCTCTCCCCTCTCACATGTAATACTGCAACCATAAGATGAATTAGAGGAGCAGCTCGGGCAACTGGGGTATCACCGGGCACTGCAGAAGACCCAAGTCCCCCAACCCAGACGTGGGGCTGGAAGCCTCACTCTGTGGCTCTGCACCCCAATGCAGCCAACACAGAGGGGAGGTGTGGGGTGGAGGGATCTGGCCTCCCTTAGTACCTTCAAGAGGGCTCAGACATTTCTGCTGTGTGCGCTGTGAACTTGATGTACCCTGGCGATGGACAGGTGCCCCCAGGGTGGCTGGGATATTTGCATATGTTAATTGCAATGTCAAGGTGTTTGTGCCTGCCGAACTCACTTCTTCAGGGAAAAACAGTGGCGGGATTCAACTCTACCTGTGCCGTGCTGGTGATGTCACAGGCAGCTATTTCCAGCCCAGTTGCCATGGAAACCACCAGGCCTCAGCACCAGTTAGCAGTTCAATATATAATTTACTTATTCTTTTTCACCTAAGTGATTAGGACTCAAAATATAGAAGCATCTCACAGACCCTCAAATCCTCTGATCGTTTCATAGGAATTTCTTGCAGGCAAAAACCAGCCTGAAATAGTGAGCTGTGCGCTCTCCAGAGGGAAAAAACCCCCAGGCAAATAAAAGCCTAAACAAGATTTTTAAGAAAACACAATCCTCTTCCTTGCTGTCCCCTGCCCTCCCAAGTTTCAAGGGAAACAAATGCTGTGGCTCCTGGAAGATTTCATAGTACCATCAATGTCTGAAGGAGGTTAGCTGACAGCAAAGGAGGAGATAAAAGCCTAACATGGGAGCTGCTACATCTGGCAGCACCTTTGGTCCATCCTGCCTGGGACGTCACATCCCACTGTGTCCTGCAAGGTACCTGTCCCACTCTGTGCTGGTGGTGATGGGTGGCAGCAGGACCCCCAGCAAGTCTCTCTTGGCTCCTACAGGTGACCACCATGCATTAAGTCTCTCCTTATTAATCTTAGTGGGAGCAGTTATGAGTGCTGATAGTCAGTGTGATACCAACCACAGCCCTGGGGAAGGCAGCCGCTCCATCTCCACCCCTTCCTACAATGCAGGATTGCAGTGGTTGCCCATATTTTCCAAAACTTTTTTAACTAGTGCTGCGGTCAGAGGTGAGGTGATTTCTCTGCTTTTCCACTGCCTAATTAGTCACTGCAGAAGCTTATGCGAGACCCAAGGTTATGCTTCAGTTTCAACACACTGGTTTGTTGAGAGAAAATACAAATATTTTTACTGGGAGAATTTTCAAGTGATTTATCTATCTTCAGGTAGTTTCAAAGTATCAGTCTTAATGTTTCTTATTGTGCTTCATTATGTTTTGAAGTGGTATTTTTCAAAACGCCAAGTTTTAAACATTAATTTTGAGAACCAGCTGCTTTGTGGCTGAATCATACAGTCTGGCAGAACAATAGGAACAGCAGCACTCCCCCCCCCCCCCCTTCCCCCAGTTCAACCCAGCATGGACCATCCTCCTCTTATTTCCCACTAAGTCACCACAAACCATCCCTACTGCACCCCTTCTCCTCACCACTGCTTCCTCACATGCAGACCTGGTAGTAGGGAAAAAAGGACAACCACCGCCAAGAACCAACCAAACAAAACCAGAGGTGTTATTTGGCACAGTTTTAAACCAGGCACATTACTCACTAAGCAGTAAAAGAAGAAAAAAAAATCCACAGACAAAAAAGTTTCCATTGCTACTTTTTGTTGATGTTCTTAAATGCTTTACATATTAGAAGTTCTCTACGACACAGGACAACAGTTTGAAAGCCACCAGGACAACCTGGCAGGGGACTGTGCCAAGCCATTAACACAAGAGTTCCAGGGGCTATTTTCTAGGGAACAGAGGGTGCTATCAGATACCAGTAAGACCTCAAAGAGGTCTTCCTACTCCAGATGATTTAATGCAATAGTTTAGGATGGTCAGATTCTTTAAAAAAATAAAAAAAGAAAGCATCATTTTGTCCCAAGTTTAGAAACATGAGGATAATATCTCAGAAGTAAAAATCAGATAAAGGTAATCTATAAAGCTAATCGACCTGAATGAACGTTTTTCCTTATTCCCTTTTCTTTCTTCCAACTCTTTAACTCAACCCATCTTTCTCCAAATCACTGCTTTCCTTTGTGCTCTGCTTCCTTTTGTTCTTTTCCGTTTGCATAATCCTACCAAATACCCACAGCTCAATACCAGCTTCCTGCTGGTACCCCTTGGTCTGAACTTCCCTTTTTTTCTGTCACTGTCACTGGTCCCATTCTGCCTCTTCATGCTCTTCACCCTAATTCTGCTGGGTCACCGGGTGCATCCCTCCTTCTCTATCATTAAGCTGTGGTCCATGCTCTCTACCAATATCAACAATATCTACCAATATCAACAATATCTACCAAT